>NC_088417.1:7201773-7246773 GCF_034236695.1 Oncorhynchus nerka
CTTCCTATCCCCTCACTTCTTCCTATATCCTCACTTCTTCCTATCCCCTCACTTCTTCCTATATCCTCACTTCCTATCCCCTCACTTCTTCCTCTCCTCCTATCCCCTCACTTCTACCATCCCCTCACTTCTTCATCTCCTCCTATCCCCTCACTTCTTCCTATCCCCTCACTTCTTCCTATCCCCTGACTTCTTCCTCTCCTCCTATCCCCTCACTTCTACCTATCCCCCCCACTTCTTCCTCTCCTCCTATCCCCTCATTACTACCTATCCCCTCACTTCTTCCTCTCCTCCTATCCCCTCACTTCTTCCTCTCCTCCTATCCCCTCACTTCTTCCTCTCCTCCTATCCCCTCACTTCTTCATCTCCTTCTATCCCCTCACTTCTTCCTATCCCCTCACTTCTTCATCTCCTCCTATCCCCTCACTTCTTCCTATCCCCCCACTTCTTCCTATCCCCTCACTTCTTCCTCTCCTCCTATCCCCTCACTTCTTCCTATCCCCTCACTTCTTCCTCTCCTATCCCCTCAAGCTTCAGGGCCCCTAGCCAGCCACTCAGGAATAATAATCAATTCCCTCATGGCTGATCTGGGGGGGATGAGCGAGCATGAGAGAGCTGCATGATACCGTATTAACCCCTTAACCCCTTCACATACAAACACACACCTATATGACGGACAGAAGGGGTCTGGTCGGCAACACACTCATCAATATCTGTCGCTCAGATTTAACAAACTAGCTTACAGCAGACGGAGAGGACAGCTACAGTCGTTTATTAGTTAGTCATGTCCCTCCTCTCCTCTCTGAAAGAGACCTTCAGATGTGATTAATGAAAATGTACAAATGATTAAACTGGTCTGACTATGTTGATTGACAGATGATGTGTTGAGATCGGAATATCTGAGGAAACCAATAAGACTGGACCCACTGAGATATCCTGGTACATTACAACACTGAAATATCCTGGTACATTACAACACTGAGATATCCTGGTACATTACAACACTGAGATATCCTGGTACATTACAACACTGAGATATGCTGGTACATTACAACACTGATGTAACCTGGTACATTACAACACTGAGATATGCTGGTACATTACAACACTGAGATATCCTGGTACATTACAACACTGAGATATCCTGGTACATTACAACACTGATATATCCTGGTACATTACAACACTGAGATATCCTGCTACATTACAACACTGAGATATCCTGGTACATTACAACACTGAGATATGCTGGTACATTACAACACTGAGATATCCTGCTACATGACAACACTGAGATATCCTGGTACATTACAACACTGAGATATCCCGGTACATTACAACACTGAGATATGTTGGTACATTACAACACTGAGATATCCTGCTACATTACAACACTGAGATATCCTGGTACATTACAACACTGAGATATGCTGGTACATTACAACACTGAGAAATGCTGGTACATTACAACACTGAGAAATGCTGGTACATTACAACACTGAGATATCCTGGTACATTACAACACTGAGATATGCTGGTACATTACAACACTGAGAAATGCTGGTACATTACAACACTGAGATATCCCGGTACATTACAACACTGATATATCCTGGTACATTACAACACTGAGATATCCTGGTACATTACAACACTGATATATCCTGGTACATTACAACACTGAGATACCCTGGCACATTACAACACTGATATATCCTGGTACATTACAACACTGAGATATGCAGGTACATTACAACACGGAGATATCCTGGTACATTACAACACTGAGATATGCTGGTACATTACAACACTGATATATGCTGGTACATTACAACACTGAGATATCCTGGTACATTACAACACTGATATATGCTGGTACATTACAACACTGAGATATGCTGGTACATTACAACACTGAGATATGCTGGTACATTACAACACTGAGAAATGCTGGTACATTACAACACTGAGATATCCTGGTACATTACAACACTGATATCTCCTGGTACATTACAACACTGAGATATCCTGGTACATTACAACACTGAGATCTCCTGGTACATTTCAACACTGAGATATCCTGGTACATTACAACACTGTTCTATCCTGGTACATTACAACACTGAGATATCCTGGTACATTACAACACTGAGATATCCTGGTACATTACAACACTGAGATATCCCGGTACATTACAACACTGATATATCCTGGTACATTACACCACTGAGATATCCTGGTACATTACAGCACTGAGATATCCTGGTACATTACAACACTGAGATATCCTGGTACATTACAACACTGAGATATGCTGGTACATTACAACACTGAGATATGCTGGTACATTACAACACTGAGATATGCTGGTACATTACAACACTGAGAAATGCTGGTACATTACAACACTGATATATCCTGGTACATTACAACACTGATATATCCTGGTACATTACAACACTGAGATATCCTGGTACATTACAACACTGAGATATCCTGGTACACTACAACACTGAGATATCTTGGTACATTACAACACTGAGATATCCTGGTACAATACAACACTGAGATATGCTGGTACATTACAACACTGAGATATTCTGGTACATTACAACACTGAGATATGCTGGTACATTACAACACTGAGAAATGCTGGTACATTACAACACTGATATATCCTGGTACATTACAACACTGAGATATCCTGGTACATTACATCACTGAGATATCCTGGTACATTACAACACTGAGATATCCTGGTACATTACAACACTGAGATATGCTGGTACATTACAACACTGATGTAACCTGGTACATTACAACACTGAGATATGCTGGTACATTACAACACTGAGATATCCTGGTACATTACAACACTGAGATATCCTGGTACATTACAACACTGATATATCCTGGTACATTACAACACTGAGATATCCTGCTACATTACAACACTGAGATATCCTGGTACATTACAACACTGAGATATCCTGGTACATTACAACACTGAGATATGCTGGTACATTACAACACTGAGATATCCTGCTACATGACAACACTGAGATATCCTGGTACATTACAACACTGAGATATCCCGGTACATTACAACACTGAGATATGTTGGTACATTACAACACTGAGATATCCTGCTACATTACAACACTGAGATATCCTGGTACATTACAACACTGAGATATGCTGGTACATTACAACACTGAGAAATGCTGGTACATTACAACACTGAGAAATGCTGGTACATTACAACACTGAGATATCCTGGTACATTACAACACTGAGATATGCTGGTACATTACAACACTGAGAAATGCTGGTACATTACAACACTGAGATATCCCGGTACATTACAACACTGATATATCCTGGTACATTACAACACTGAGATATCCTGGTACATTACAACACTGATATATCCTGGTACATTACAACACTGAGATACCCTGGCACATTACAACACTGATATATCCTGGTACATTACAACACTGAGATATGCAGGTACATTACAACACGGAGATATCCTGGTACATTACAACACTGAGATATGCTGGTACATTACAACACTGATATATGCTGGTACATTACAACACTGAGATATCCTGGTACATTACAACACTGATATATGCTGGTACATTACAACACTGAGATATGCTGGTACATTACAACACTGAGATATCCTGGTACATTACAACACTGAGATATCCTGGTACACTACAACACTGAGATATCTTGGTACATTACAACACTGAGATATCCTGGTACAATACAACACTGAGATATGCTGGTACATTACAACACTGAGATATTCTGGTACATTACAACACTGAGATATGCTGGTACATTACAACACTGAGAAATGCTGGTACATTACAACACTGATATATCCTGGTACATTACAACACTGAGATATCCTGGTACATTACATCACTGAGATATCCTGGTACATTACAACACTGAGATATCCTGGTACATTACAACACTGAGATATGCTGGTACATTACAACACTGAGATATGCTGGTACATTACAACACGGAGATATGCTGGTACATTACAACACTGAGAAATGCTGGTACATTACAACACTGATATATCCTGGTACATTACAACACTGATATATCCTGGTACATTACAACACTGAGATATCCTGGTACATTACAACACTGAGATATCCTGGTACACTACAACACTGAGATATCTTGGTACATTACAACACTGAGATATCCTGGTACAATACAACACTGAGATATGCTGGTACATTACAACACTGAGATATTCTGGTACATTACAACACTGAGATATGCTGGTACATTACAACACTGAGAAATGCTGGTACATTACAACACTGATATATCCTGGTACATTACAACACTGAGATATCCTGGTACATTACATCACTGAGATATCCTGGTACATTACAACACTGAGATATCCTGGTACATTACAACACTGAGATATGCTGGTACATTACAACACTGAGATATGCTGGTACATTACAACACTGAGAAATGCTGGTACATTACAGCACTGAGATATCCTGGTACATTACAACACTGAGATATGCTGGTACATTACAACACTGAGAAATGCTGGTACATTACAACACTGAGATATCCCGGTACATTACAACACTGATATATCCTGGTACATTACAACACTGAGATATCCTGGTACATTACAGCACTGAGATATCCTGGTACATTACAACACTGAGATATGCTGGTACATTACAACACTGAGATATCCTGGTACATTACAGCACTGAGATATCCTGGTACATTACAACACTGAGATATCCTGGTACATTACAACACTGAGATATCCTGGTACATTACAACACTGAGATATGCTGGTACATTACAACACTGAGATATCCCGGTACATTACAACACTGAGATATCCCGGTACATTACAACACTGAGATATCCTGGTACATTACATCACTGAGATATCCTGGTACATTACAACACTGAGATATCCTGGTACATTACAACACTGAGATATGCTGGTACATTACAACACTGAGATATGCTGGTACATTACAGCACTGAGATATCCTGGTACATTACAACACTGAGATATGCTGGTACATTACAACACTGAGATATCCTGGTACAATACAACATGATACTATACCAAGTTCCATTGGCCATAAAATACAAGCTATATTCAGCAGTATTCCAACTAGTGTTTTAATTTTTTTGTCTAATAGAACTTAGTATACATTACAGCAACACCTGAATCCTCATTATGATAAAATCCAACATGGTCCCATGTATATTTCATGTAGACATCTTAATTGACTACTTAACCCTACTTTGTCCTGGCCACTTTGTCCTGTCCACTTTGTCCAGTCCACTTGGTCTGGTCGTGACTGGGGCCTGGTCCCAAATGGCACCCTATTCCCTACACAATACAATGCATTTTCATCTGAGCCCTATGGCTCCATAGTGCACTACAGTATATAGGGAATAGGGTGACATTTGGGACTGGACCTGGTGGTGTTAGGGAGTTAGATGCCGGGAAGCAGAGAGAGGGAGCCGAGGTGGGGGAGACACAGAGAGAGAGAGAGAGAGAGAGAGAGAGAGAGAGGGAGCCGAGGTGGGGGAGACACAGAGAGAGAAAGAGAGAGAGAGAGAGAGAGAGAGAGAGAGAGAGAGCTGAGATGGGGGAGACAGAGAAAGCTGAGGTGGGAGAGAGAGAGAGAGAGATAGAGGGAGCTGATGTGAGAGAGAGAGCTGAGGTGGGAGAGAGAGAGAGAGGGAGAGAGAGAGAGGGAGCTGAGGTGGGGGAGACACAGAGAGAGAGAGGAGAGAGAGAGAGAGGAGAGAGAGAGAGAGGGAGAGAGAGAGAGAGAGAGAGAGAGAGGGAGCTGAGGTGGGGGAGACACAGAGAGAGAGAGAGAGAGAGAGAGAGAGAGAGAGAGAGAGAGGGAGCCGAGGTGGGGGAGACACAGAGAGAGAGAGAGAGAGAGAGAGAGAGAGAGAGGAGAGAGAGAGAGGGAGCTGAGGTGGGGAGACACAGAGAGAGAGAGAGAGAGAGAGAGAGGGAGAGAGAGAGGGAGCTGAGGTGGGGAGACACAGAGAGAAAGAGAGAGAGAGAGAGAGAGAGAGAGAGAGAGAGAGAGAGAGAGAGAGAGAGAGAGAGAGAGAGAGCTGAGATGGGGGAGACAGAGAAAGCTGAGGTGGGAGAGAGAGAGAGAGAGATAGAGGGAGCTGATGTGAGAGAGAGAGAGCTGAGGTGGGAGAGAGAGAGAGAGAGGGAGAGAGAGAGAGGAGCTGAGATGGGGAGACACAGAGAGAGAGAGGGAGAGAGAGAGAGGGAGGAGAGAGAGAGAGGGAGCTGAGGTGGGGGGAGACACAGAGAGAGAGGGGAGAGAGAGAGAGAGAGAGAGAGAGAGAGAGAGAGAGAGGGAGCTGAGTTGGGGGAGACAGAGAGAGCTGAGGTGGGAGAGAGGGAGAGCTGAGGTGAGAGAGAGAGAGAGAGAGAGAGAGAGAGAGAGAGAGAGAGAGAGACAGAGAGACAGAGAGACAGAGAGACAGAGAGCTGAGGTGGGAGAGACACAGAGAGAGAGAGAGAGAGAGAGAGAGAGGGAGCTGAGTTGGGGGAGACAGAGAGAGCTGAGGTGGGAGAGAGAGAGAGCTGAGGTGGGAAAGAGAGAGAGAGAGAGGAGCTGAGGTGAGAGAGAGAGAGAGAGCTGAGGTGAGAGAGAGAGAGGGGGAGGGAGGAGCTGAGGTGGGAGAGAGAGAGAGAGGGGGAGGGAGGAGCTGAGGTGGGGGGGAGAGAGAGAGAGAGAGAGAGGGGTGGAGACACACAGAGAGAGGGGGAGCTGAGGTGGGGGGCGAGAGAGAGAGGGAGTTAAGGTGCTGCTAGGTTAGAGAGGTCATAAGGAAATTTAGGCCACATTAACAAAGTAGAGAGATGGGGGATGGAGAGAGGAAGGGGTGTAGGGATAGTAGAGAGGGAGAGAGGAAAGAGGAAGAGAGAGGAAGAGAGAGAGAGAGAGAGAGAGAGAGAGAGAGACAGAGAGAGAGGGGGGGGTAAGAGAGAGAGAGAGAGAGAGATAGTTAGAGAGAGAGAGAGGGGGTTAGAGAGAGAGAGAGGGGGTTAGAGAGAGAGAGGGGGTTAGAGAGAGAGGGGGTTAGAGAGAGAGAGAGAGAGATGGATAAAGAGCGAAACGGTCAGAAGGGATCATGAATGTTTCAGCAGGATAGGGGTCATTTGTCTTCAGGCCCCATCAGGTCTCGGTGGGAAAGAGGTCTGAGGACTGTGGCTCCAGATCCTACCATAGCTACCACTTCCCTACAGTAGAGCACTCACACAGGCACACGTGTCCTCCTCTCCTCTCCTGTGTGGTCATTGATAGTGTTTGTAACGTGACTCCCCACCCTCCATTGATCTGTTAAGGTTTTTCACTTAAAAAAAACCCCATTAGGGTTTAAGGTTTGACAGCTGATATCAACATCCTTTAGTACTGTGGCAGGTTGAGATGCCCTGATCCTAGATCCACCCTAGGAGGGAGGGAGAGTAAAAGAAAGAGAGAAATCAGTGAGACAGAGATAAAGTGGAGAACAGGAGAGAGAGAGTGACGATGGAGAGACCGAGGACGAGAGAGAGACAGATAGTAACTCAAAAGGTCAGCAACTCTTTGTCCGGTGATGCCCGTACTTCCTGTGTGTCCTGTATTGATACACTTCCTGTGTCCTGTATTGATACACTTCCTGTGTCCTTTATTGATACACTTCCTGTGTCCTGTATTGATACACTTCCTGTGTGTCCTGTATTGATGTCCCTCCTTCCTGTGTGTCCTGTATTGATGTCCCTCCTTCCTGTGTGTCCTGTATTGATGTCCCTCCTTCCTGTGTCCTGTATTGATGTCCCTCCTTCCTGTGTGTCCTGTATTGATGTCCCTCCTTCCTGTGTGTCCTGTATTGATGTCTGTTCTTCCTGTGTGTCCTGTATTGATGTCCCTCCTTCCTGTGTCCTGTATTGATGTCCCTCCTTCCTGTGTCCTGTATTGATGTCCCTCCTTCCTGTGTGTCCTGTATTGATGTCCCTCCTTCCTGTGTGTCCTGTATTGATGTCCCTCCTTCCTGTGTCCTGTATTGATGTCCCTCCTTCCTGTGTGTCCTGTATTGATGTTCTTCCTTCCTGTGTGTCCTGTATTGACGTCTGTCCTTCCTGTGTGTCCTGTATTGATGTTCTTCCTTCCTGTGTGTCCTGTATTGATGTTCTTCCTTCCTGTGTGTCCTGTATTGACGTCTGTTCTTCCTGTGTGTCCTGTATTGATGTCCCTCCTTCCTGTGTGTCCTGTATTGATGTTTGTCCTTCCTGTGTGTCCTGTATTGATGTCTGTCCTTCCTGTGTGTCCTGTATTGATGTCCCTCCTTCCTGTGTGTCCTGTATTGATATCCCTCCTTCCTGTGTGTCCTGTATTGATGTCCCTCCTTCCTGTGTGTCCTGTATTGATATCCCTCCTTCCTGTGTGTCCTGTATT
This sequence comes from Oncorhynchus nerka, assembly GCF_034236695.1. Classification (NCBI taxonomy): domain Eukaryota; kingdom Metazoa; phylum Chordata; class Actinopteri; order Salmoniformes; family Salmonidae; genus Oncorhynchus; species Oncorhynchus nerka. The sequence goes on from NC_088417.1 coordinate 7,210,284, forward strand.
GATGTCCCTCCTTCCTGTGTGTCCTGTATTGATGTCCCTCCTTCCTGTGTGTCCTGTATTGATGTATGTTCTTCCTGTGTGTCCTGTATTGATATCCCTCCTTCCTGTGTGTCCTGTATTGATGTCCCTCCTTCCTGTGTGTCCTGTATTGATGTTCTTCCTGTGTGTCCTGTATTGATATCCCTCCTTCCTGTGTGTCCTGTATTGATGTCCCTCCTTCCTGTGTGTCCTGTATTGATGTTCTTCCTGTGTGTCCTGTATTGATATCCCTCCTTCCTGTGTGTCCTGTATTGATGTCCCTCCTTCCTGTGTGTCCTGTATTGATGTCTGTTCTTCCTGTGTGTCCTGTATTGATGTTCTTCCTGTGTGTCCTGTACTGATGTAGTGAAGAGTTGACCTCATGTTGTTACTGTGGTTCAGAGGTCTAACTGGATATTAGCCATTACTGTGTATGTGTATGTGTGTGTGTGTGTGTGTGTGTGTGTGTGTCTGCTAAAGCCTGCCTGTGTCCAGTCCACAGGGACCTCCAGGCCTCAAGCCTCGATTTAGTCCCAATTGGCACCTTATTCCCTACATAGTACACTACTGGCACCCTATTCCCTGTGTAGTGCACTACTTTTGACCAGGGCCCGTGGGCTCTTTTCAAAAACACTGCGCTATGTAGGGAACAGGGTGCCATTTTGGAGAAAGACGGTATGTTTTACTGTTCTCCTGCCCTCCCTCGGTTTACTCCTCCTTATAGAGGCCATATGCTAAACGGTCTTGTGTTTCAGCTCTGGTTTCCAGACCTTTCCATCGGCCACACAACCTCCCATCCCGGAAGAGAGAGAGAAGCCATCGGGACAGAGAAGTATCTGAGGGTTAGGGTTAAGAGAGAGAGAGGTATCTCCGGGTTAGGGATAAGTGAGAGCGGTATCTGAGGGTTAGGGTTAAGAGAGAGAGAGAGGTATCTCAGGGTTAGGGCTAAGAGAGAGAGATATCTCAGGGTTAGGGCTAAGAGTGAGAGATACCTCAGGGTTAGGGTTAAGAGAGAGAGAGAGGTATCTCAGGGTTAGGGTTAAGAGAGAGAGAGAGGTATCTCAGGGTTAGGGTTAAGAGAGAGAGAGAGGTATCTCAGGGTTAGTGTTGAGAGAGAGGTATCTCAGCGTTAGTGTTAAGAGAGAGAGGTATCTCAGGGTTAGGGTTAAGAGAGAGAGGTATCTCAGGGTTAGGGTTAAGAGACAGAGATATCTCAGGGTTAGGGTTAAGAGAGAGAGGTATCTCAGGGTTAGGGCTAAGAGAGAGAGGTATCTCAGGGTTAGGGTTAAGAGAGAGAGGTATCTCAGGGTTAGGGCTAAGAGAGAGAGATATCTCAGGGTTAGGGTTAAGAGAGAGAGGTATCTCAGGGTTAGGGCTAAGACAGAGAGAGGGGTATCTCAGGGTTAGGGTTAAGAGAGAGAGATATCTCAGGGTTAGGGCTAAGAGAGAGAGATATCTCAGGGTTAGGGTTAAGAGAGAGAGGTATCTCAGGGTTAGGGCTAAGACAGAGAGAGGGGTATCTCAGGGTTAGGGTTAATCAGGGCTAGGGTTAAGAACGAGAGAGGTATCTCAGGGTTAGGGTTAAGAGAGAGAGAGGGGTATCTCAGGGTTAGGGTTAAGCGAGAGAGGTATCTCAGGGTTTGGGATAAGAGAGAGAGAGAAGTATCTCAGGGTTAGGGCTAAGAGAGAGAGGTATCTCAGGGTTAGGGCTAAGAGAGAGAGGTATCTCAGGGTTAGGGTTAAGAGAGAGAGAGAGAGAGAGGTATCTGAGGGTTCGGGTTAAGAGAGAGAAGTATCTCAGGGTTAGGGTTAAGAGAGAGAGAGAGAGGTATCTCAGGGTTAGGGTTAAGAGAGAGAGAGAGAGGTATCTCAGGGTTAGGGATAAGAGAGAGAGGTATCTGAGTGTTCGGGTTAAGAGAGAGAGAGAGGTATCTGAGGGTTAGTGTTAAGAGAGAGAGAGAAATGTATCTCAGGGTTAGGGATAAGAGAGAGAGGTATCTGAGGGTTCGGGTTAAGAGAGAGAGGTATCTGAGGGTTAGGGTTAAGAGAGAGAGGTATCTGAGGGTTCGGGTTAAGAGAGAGGTATCTCAGGGTTGGGGTTAAGAGAGAGGTATCTCAGGGTTGGGGTTAAGAGAGAGAGAGAGAGGTATCTCAGGGTTAGGGATAAGAGAGAGAGGTATCTGAGGGTTCGGGTTAAGAGAGAGGTATCTCAGGGTTGGGGTTAAGAGAGAGAGAGAGAGATATCTCAGGGTTAGGGATAAGAGAGAGAGGTATCTGAGGGTTCGGGTTAAGAGAGAGGTATCTCAGGGTTGGGGTTAAGAGAGAGAGGTATCTCAGGGTTAGGGTTAAGAGAGAGAGAGAGGTATCTCAGGGTTAGGGCTAAGAGAGAGAGGTATCTCAGGGTTAGGGTTAAGAGAGAGAGAGGTATCTCAGGGTTAGGGTTAAGAGAGAGAGAGAGGTATCTCAGGGTTAGGGCTAAGAGAGAGAGGTATCTCAGGGTTAGGGATAAGAGAGAGAGAGGTATCTCAGGGTTAGGGTTAAGAGAGAGAGAGAGGTATCTGAGGGTTCGGGTTAAGAGAGAGAGGTATCTGAGGGTTAGGGCTAAGAAATAGAGGCCCTTGTCAAAGGTAGTGCACCCTATTCCCTATAGGCTCTGGTTAAAAGTAGTGCACCCTATTCCCTATAGACTCTGGTTAAAGGTAGTGCACCCTATTCCCTATAGGCTCTGGTTAAAGGTAGTGTATCCTATTCCCTATAGGCTCTGGTTAAAGGTAGTGCACCCTATTCCCTATAGGCTCTGGTTAAAGGTAGTGCACCCTATTCCCTATAGGCTCTGGTTAAAGGTAGTGCACCCTATTCCCTATGGATGGGCCTGGTCAAAAGTAGTGTATCCTATTCCCTATAGGCTCTGGTTAAAGGTAGTGCACCCTATTCCCTATAGACTCTGGTTAAAGGTAGTGCACCCTATTCCCTATGGATGGGCCTGGTCAAAAGTAGTGTATCCTATTCCCTATAGGCTCTGGTTAAATGTAGTGCACCCTATTCCCTATAGACTCTGGTTAAAGGTAGTGCACCCTATTCCCTATAGGCTCTGGTTAAAGGTAGTGCACCCTATTCCCTATAGGCTCTGGTTAAAGGTAGTGCACCCTATTCCCTATAGGCTCTGGCTCTGATATCGGGATCGATGACAGTGCTTTGAACAACTTAACGGAAGCACAATGTAATTGATAATGAATTGATCGGCAGAAAAGCATTAATAATCATTGGCATCGTTAATTAATTGACAAACTGTTTCCAGATGAATCAATCAATTGATCAATCAACCAATCAACCAATCAATCAATCAATTTATCGCAGACAGAAGAGGAGCACATGGAACACTCTTCTCTATATACAACACACATGACCAGAGTCTATAGGGAATAGGGTGCACTACCTTTAACCAGGGTCTATAGGGAATAGGGTGCACTACCTTTAACCAGGGTCTATAGGGAATAGGGTGCACTACCTTTAACCAGAGCCTATAGGGAATAGGGTGCACTACCTTTAACCAGAGCCTATAGGGAATAGGGTGCACTACCTTTAACCAGAGCCTATAGGGAATAGGGTGCACTACCTTTAACCAGAGTCTATAGGGAATAGGGTGCACTACCTTTAACCAGAGCCTATAGGGAATAGGGTGCACTACCTTTAACCAGAGCCTATAGGGAATAGGGTACACTACCTTTAACCAGAGCCTATAGGGAATAGGGTGCACTACCTTTAACCAGAGTCTATAGGGAATAGGGTACACTACCTTTAACCAGAGCCTATAGGGAATAGGGTGCACTACCTTTAACCAGAGCCTATAGGGAATAGGGTGCACTACCTTTAACCAGAGTCTATAGGGAATAGGGTGCACTACCTTTAACCAGAGCCTATAGGGAATAGGGTGCACTACCTTTAACCAGAGTCTATAGGGAATAGGGTGCACTACCTTTAACCAGGGTCTATAGGGAATAGGGTGCACTACCTTTAACCAGGGTCTATAGGGAATAGGGTGCACTACCTTTAACCAGAGCCTATAGGGAATAGGGTGCACTACCTTTAACCAGAGCCTATAGGGAATAGGGTGCACTACCTTTAACCAGAGCCTATAGGGAATAGGGTGCACTACCTTTAACCAGAGTCTATAGGGAATAGGGTGCACTACCTTTAACCAGAGTCTATAGGGAATAGGGTGCACTACCTTTAACCAGGGTCTATAGGGAATAGGGTGCACTACCTTTAACCAGAGCCTATAGGGAATAGGGTGCACTACCTTTAACCAGAGCCTATAGGGAATAGGGTGCACTACCTTTAACCAGGGTCTATAGGGAATAGGGTGCACTACCTTTAACCAGAGCCTATAGGGAATAGGGTGCACTACCTTTAACCAGAGGCTATAGGGAATAGGGTGCACTACCTTTAACCAGAGCCTATATGGAATAGGGTGCACTACCTTTAACCAGGGTCTATAGGGAATAGGGTGCACTACCTTTACCAATGTCTATAGGGAATAGGGTGCACTACCTTTACCGATGTCTATAGGGAATAGGGTGCACTACCTTTAACCAGGGTCTATAGGGAATAGGGTGCACTACCTTTAACCAGAGTCTATAGGGAATAGGGTACACTACCTTTAACCAGAGCCTATAGGGAATAGGGTGCACTACCTTTACCAATGTCTATAGGGAATAGGGTGCACTACCTTTACCAATGTCTATAGGGAATAGGGTGCACTACCTTTAACCAGAGCCTATAGGGAATAGGGTGCACTACCTTTACCAATGTCTATAGGGAATAGGGTGCACTACCTTTAACCAGGTTCTATAGGGAATAGGGTACACTATCTTTAACCAGAGCCTATAGGGAATAGGGTACACTACCTTTAACCAGGGCCTATAGGGAATAGGGTGCACTACCTTTAACCAGAGCCTATAGGGAATAGGGTGCACTACCTTTAACCAGAGCCTATAGGGAATAGGGTACACTACCTTTAACCAGAGCCTATAGGGAATAGGGTGCCCTACCTTTAACCAGAGTCTATAGGGAATAGGGTACACTACCTTTAACCAGAGCCTATAGGGAATAGGGTGCACTACGTTTAACCAGAGCCTATAGGGAATAGGGTGCACTACCTTTAACCAGAGCCTATAGGGAATAGGGTGCACTACCTTTACCAATGTCTATAGGGAATAGGGTGCACTACCTTTAACCAGAGCCTATAGGGAATAGGGTGCACTACCTTTAACCAGAGCCTATAGGGAATAGGGTGCACTACCTTTAACCAGAGCCTATAGGGAATAGGGTTCACTACCTTTAACCAGAGCCTATAGGGAATAGGGTGCACTACCTTTACCAATGTCTATAGGGAATAGGGTGCACTACCTTTAACCAGGGTCTATAGGGAATAGGGTACACTACCTTTAACCAGAGCCTATAGGGAATAGGGTACACTACCTTTAACCAGGGCCTATAGGGAATAGGGTGCACTACCTTTAACCAGAGCCTATAGGGAATAGGGTACACTACCTTTAACCAGGGCCTATAGGGAATAGGGTGCACTACCTTTAACCAGAGCCTATAGGGAATAGGGTGCACTACCTTTAACCAGAGCCTATGGGGAATAGGGTGCATTACCTTTAACCAGGGCCTATAGGGAATGGGGTTCACTACCTTTAACCAGAGCCTATAGGGAATAGGGTGCACTACCTTAAACCAGAGCCTGTAGGGAATAGGGTACACTACCTTTAACCAGAGCCTATGGGGAATAGGGTACACTACCTTTAACCAGAGCCTATGGGGAATATGATCCCATTTGGGACTCAGACACACTGAAGTTATTCATAGTAGTTAGCAAAATTGGATACATTGTACAAATGTTAAAGTATGTAATTAAAACAAATCAATAGAAGAGAAAGACATGAATCCTGACTAAATGGATTCCTCTGAGACTCCATAATAGGTTTTGCTTTTATTGATTACAGTAATATTAGGCAAGATTGGAGTCAGTGTAGCGTTAAGTAACAGTCCATATCTGGGATAGTGGATGATTGTTCATCAACTGAAAACTGCAAAGGCTAAGCAGGTTTTTTTAAGGACGTAAGAACTATTTTCTTAATTTAGTCAATCAATGATAGGAATGATAAATGCACTTTGGGATGTCCGGGGGCATTTTGAGACATACACTGAAGCTTTATGGCTCGAGTAAAAATCAAATCAAATTGTATTTGTCACATGGCGGCAGGTTGCTTAGTGGTTAGAGCTTTTGGGCCAGTAACCCAAAAAGTTTGCTAGATCGAATCTCCTTACTTGACAAGGTAAAAATCGATCGTTCTGCCTCTGAACAAGACACCCCGGTAGGCCGTCATTGTAAATAAGAATTTGTTCTTAACTGACTTGCCTAGTTAAACAAAGTTTAAATAAAAAAATATGTCAAGACTTCCGCCGAAGTCGGTTCCTCTCCTTGTTCAGTCGGCGTCGCCGGTCTTCTAGCCATCCGCCTATCCACTTTTCATTTTCCATTTGTTTTGTCTCGTTTCTCCCCCACACCTGGTTTTCATTTCCCTCTTACTGGTCATGTGTTTAACCCTCTGTTTCCCCCATGTCTTTGTGTGGTTGATTGTTTATTGTTCAGGTCGGTACTTTTCCCGCCTGTGTTTTGTGGCAACCGTTATTCGTTCGCACATTGGTGCGTCAACATTGGTATGTTTTCTTTGTGCTATTTAGTAAGTAATGTGCGTTGTTCACTCATCTCATCCTCTCCTGTGCCTGACTTCATGCACCAGCTACACCCACCGCCTGACATCGTAAACAACAGGTACAGACTCACAGTGAAATGCTAACTTGCGGGCCGTTCCCAACAATGCAGAGAGAAAGAAAATAGAGAAATAATAACATGAGGAATAAATATACAATATGCAATGATAACTTGACTACATACACGGGCTACCAGTACTGAGTCGATGAGTAATGATAACTAGGTTATATACAGTGAGTACCAGTACTGAGTCGATGTGCAGGGGTACCAGGTATTTGCGTTAGATATGTACATATGTAATGATAACTTGACTACATACACGGGCTACCAGTACTGAGACGATGAGTAATGATAACTTGGTAATATACACGGGCTACCAGTACTGAGGTAGACAGGTACATATGTAATGATAACTAGGCTATATACAGTGAGTACCAGTACTGAGTCGATCAGTAATGATAACTAGGCTATATACAGTGAGTACCAGTACTGAGTCGATGCGCAGGGGTACCAGGTAACTGAGGTAGACAGGTACATATGTAATGATAACTAGGCTATATACAGTGAGTACCAGTACTGAGTCAATGTGCAGGGGTACCAGGTAACTGAGATAGACAGGTACATATGTAATGATAACCAGGCTATATACAGTGAGTACCAGTACTGAGACGATGTGCAGGGGTACCAGGGGTTAGATATGTACATATGAGTAGGGTAAAGTGACCAGGCAACAGGATAGATAATAAACAATAACAGCAGTGGACGTGATGAGTCAAAAGACTTAGTGCCAAAAGGGTTGATGCAGATTGTCCAGGTAGCTATTTGGTGAACTATTTAACTAAGTATTTATCAGTCTTATGGCTTGGGGTCTAGAAGCTGTTCAGGGTCCTGTTGGTTCCAGACTTTCCGTGCGGTGGCAGAGAGAACTTGGGTTGGTTGGAATCTTTGATAATTTTTAGAGCCTTCCACTGACACCGCCTGGTATAGAGGTCCTGGATGGCCGGGAGCTCGGCCACAGTGACGAACTGGGCCGTACGCACTACATTCTGTAGAGATACCTTGCGGTCTGGTGTCAAGCAGTTACCAACCTGTGACACAGCTCCGTCAACATGCTCGCAATGGTGCAGCTGTAGAACTTTTTTGAGGTTTTGAGGGAACCTGACAAATATTTTCAGCCTCCCGAGGGGGAAAGAGGTCTTTTCATGTCTTCTGTCTTCTTCACGACGGTGTTGTCATTTCCTTGCTCTGTGCTCCCTCGTCAACCTCTTCGGATTGTTCTAAAAGCTGCTTCTTGAACAAATGTTAATAAAGCCTAAAGAGGATAAGAAAGCCAAGAAATCGAATGTGCTTCGTATCTCCTCTCTCTTTCCAGCGCTGAGGCAACACAGTCGTATACTTTGGGCACGGTAGCAGTTGCCATTTTTTGCTTCGTGGGTGCTTAGCGTAGGTCCAAACCGGCGAGCTATAGCCTCCAATGACCGCAGTGATGATAGGTAATTTTCTCTGAGAGCTTAGACTTCAAGCTTAGTGATGGGATAAGAAAGCCAAGAAAACACTTCCTCTCTCCACGAAGAAGATCAATAGAGAATACGAGCGGCTGTAGGACTGTACTGTTACTCATTGAGAATAGCAATCTCACGAGGATGTAGTTTGACGCTCACATTTTCTTTGATAGGCTACAGACCCCCCTGTTTATCTGAATTAGCTAGGCTACTCAGTATACCAATGATAGGCTACAGACCCCCCTGTTTATCTGAATTAGCTAGGCTACTCAGTATACCCGTGATAGGCTACAGACCCCCCTGTTTATCTGAATTAGCTAGGCTACTCAGTATACCAATGATAGGCTACAGACCCCCCTGTTTATCTGAATTAGCTAGGCTACTCAGTATACCCGTGATAGGCTACATACCACCCTGTTTATCTGAATTAGCTAGGCTACTCACTATACCAATGATAGGCTACAGACCCCCCTGCTTATCTGAATTAGCTAGGCTACTCAGTATACCAACGATAGGCTACAGACCACCCTGTTTATCTGAATTAGCAAGGCTACTCAGTATACCACTGATATACTGTGGCGTTCTGATGGCGCTGGAGAAGATGGCTGATGTTTTACATGTTCCCAACCAATTGTGTTTTTATCTTTGTTTTCTTTGCATTGTATTGTAAATTATTTTTAAAAACTTATTTTGTACATGATGTTGCTGCTACCATCGCTTATGACTGAAAACAACTTCGGGACATCAGAACAGTGATTACTCACCACGAACTGGAAGAAGCTTATTTTTTCCCCCTTTAACGAGTCTGATGAGCCCGACGTTGAAGGACACACTGCTTTCCCGGGAACAGGCCCAAATCCCTGTCATTTGCATGAAGAGCCTTCTGAAAATTCGTAGGCGATCGAATAACCCCCCCAGCCTTCTGTTCTTCTAGCTAACGTGCAATCATTGGAAAATAAAATCGATGACCTACGAGGAAGATTAAACTACCAACGCCACAATAATAACTGTAACATCTTATACTTCACGGAGACGTGGCTGAACGACGACAATATCAACATACAGCTGGCTGGTTATACACTGTAGGCATCTGGTAAGACAAGGGGCGGAGGACTATGTGTTTTTGTAAATAACAGCTGGTGCACGATATCTAAGGAAGCCTCGAGGTTTTGCTCACCTGAGGTAGAGTATCTCATGATAAGCTGTAGACCACACTATCTACCTAGAGAGTTTACGTCTGTATTTTTTTTGTAGCTGTCTACATACCACCACAGACCGATACTGGCACTAAGACCGCACTCAATGAGCTGTAAAACAGAGGTGGCGCCCCTAGTGGCCTGCGACTTTAATGCAGGGAAACTTAAATCTGTTTTTATCAAATTTCTATCAGCATGTTAAATGTGCAACCAGAGGGAAAAAAAACTTTAGTGTCAGAGGAAGGCCCTGAAAAATGGTCAAAGACTCCAGGCATCCTAGTCATAGACTGTTCTCTCTGCTACCGCACGGCAAGCGGTACCGGAGCGCCAAGTCTAGGTCCTAGAAGCTTCTGAACAGTTTCTAACCCCAAGCCATAAGACTCCTGAACATCTAACCAAATGGCTACCCAGACTATTTGCATTCCCCCCACCCTCTTTTACACCACTGCTACTCTCTGTCATTATCTATGCAAAGCCACTTTAATAACTCTACCTACATGTACATAATACCCCAATTACCTCGACTAACCGATGCCCCCTTCACATTGACTCTGTACTGGTAGCCCCTGTATATAGCCTCCACATTGACTCTGTACCGGTACCCCCTGTATATAGCCTCCACATTGACTCTGTAGTGGTACCCCCTGTATATAGTCTCCACATTGACTCTGTACCGGTACCCCCTGTATATAGCCTCCACATTGACTCTGTACTGGTACCTCCTGTATATAGCCTCCACATTGACTCTGTACCGGTACCCCCTGTATATAGCCTCCACATTGACTCTGTACCGGTACCCCCTGTATATAGCCTCCACATTGACTCTGTACCGGTACCCCCTGTATATAGCCTCCACATTGACTCTGTACCGGTACCCCCTGTATATAGCCTCCACATTGACTCTGTACCGGTACCCCCTGTATATAGCCTCCACATTGACTCTGTACCGGTACCCCCTGTATATAGCCTCCACATTGACTCTGTACTGGTACCCCCTGTATATAGCCTCCACATTGACTCTGTACCGGTACCCCCTGTATATAGCCTCCACATTGACTCTGTAGTGGTACCCCCTGTATATAGTCTCCACATTGACTCTGTACCGGTACCCCCTGTATATAGCCTCCACATTGACTCTGTACCGGTACCCCCTGTATATAGCCTCCACATTAACTCTGTACTGGTACCCCCTGTATATAGCCTCCACATTGACTCTGAACCAGTCCCCCTGTATATAGTCTCCACATTGACTCTGTACTGGTACCTCCTGTATATAGCCTCCACATTGACTCTGTACTGGTACCTCCTGTATATAACCTCCACATTGACTCTGTACCGGTACCCCCTGTATATAGCCTCCACATTGACTCTGTACCAGTACCCCCTGTATATAGCCTCCACATTGACTCTGTACCGGTACCCCCTGTATATAGCCTCCACATTGACTCTGTACCAGTACCCCCTGTATATAGCCTCCACATTGACTCTGTACCAGTACCCCCTGTATATAGCCTCCACATTGACTCTGTACCGGTACCCCCTGTATATAGTCTCGCTTTTATTATTTTACTGCTGCTCTTTAATTACTTATAACTTTTATTTCTTATTCTTATTCATATTTTTTAAACTGCATTGTTTGTTAGCGTCTTGTAAGTAAGCATTTCACTGTAAGGTATACTACAGCTGTTGTAGTCAGCATTTCACTGTGAGGTCTACTACACCTGTTGTATTCAGCATTTCACTGTGAGGTCTACTACAGCTGTTGTAGTCAGCATTTCACTGTGAGGTCTACTACACCTGTTGTATTCAGCATTTCACTGTGAGGTCTACTACACCTGTTGTAATTCAGCATTTCACTGTAAGGTTTACTACACCTGTTGTATTCAGCATTTCACTGTAAGGTCTACTACACCTGTTGTATTCAGCATTTCACTGTAAGGTCTACTACACCTGTTGTATTCAGCATTTCACTGTAAGGTCTACCTACACCTGTTGTATTCAGCATTTCACTGTGAGGTCTACTACACCTGTTGTATTCAGCATTTCACTGTAAGGTCTACTACACCTGTTGTATTCAGCATTTCACTGTGAGGTCTACTACACCTGTTGTATTCAGCATTTCACTGTAAGGTCTACCTATACCTGTTGTATTCAGCATTTCACTGTAAGGTCTACTACACCTGTTGTATTCAGCATTTCACTGTGAGGTCTACCTACACCTGTTGTATTCAGCATTTCACTGTAAGGTCTACCTACACCTGTTGTATTCAGCATTTCACTGTGAGGTCTACTACACCTGTTGTATTCAGCATTTCACTGTAAGGTCTACTACACCTGTTGTATTCAGCATTTCACTGTAAGGTCTACCTACACCTGTTGTATTCAGCATTTCACTGTGAGGTCTACTACACCTGTTTCATTCGGCGCATGTGACTAATACAATTTGATTTGATTTGATTTGATAGGCTACAGATTTGAGTCACTGCAAATAAAATATTTCTCCAAATGTATCCTTCTATTAAAATACGTGTTGATCTTACTGTGTATTGCATGCTTGAGGAGATTATACAAAGATTGTACAAAACATTAGGAATTTCTTCCTTTTTGTTGTCAGAACAGCTTCAATTCGTCAGGGGCATGGACTCTACAAGGTGTTGGCAAGCGTTCCACAGGGATGCTGGCCCATGTTGACTCTACAAGGTGTTGGCAAGCGTTCCACAGGGATGCTGGCCCATGTTGACTCTACAAGGTGTTGGCAAGCGTTCCTCAGGGATGCTGGCCCATGTTGACTCTACAAGGTGTTGGCAAGCGTTCCTCAGGGATGCTGGCCTATGTTGACTCTACAAGGTGTAGTCAAGCGTTCCACAGGAATGCTGGCCCATGTTGACTCTACAAGGTGTTGGCAAGCGTTCCACAGGGATGTTGGCCCATGTTGACTCTACAAGGTGTTGGCAAGCGTTCCACAGGGATGCTGGCCCATGTTGACTCTACAAGGTGTTGGCAAGCGTTCCACAGGGATGCTGGCCCATGTTGACTCTACAAGGTGTTGGCAAGCGTTCCACAGGGATGCTGGCCCATGTTGACTCTACAAGGTGTTGGCAAGCGTTCCACAGGGATGCTGGTCCATGTTGACTCTATAAGGTGTTGAATAGCGTTCCACAGGGATGCTGGCCCATGTTGACTCTACAAGGTGTTGGCAAGCGTTCCACAGGGATGCTGGCCCATGTTGACTCTACAAGGTGTTGGCAAGCGTTCCACAGGGATGCTGGTCCATGTTGACTCTATAAGGTGTTGAATAGCGTTCCACAGGGATGCTGGCCCATGTTGACTCTACAAGGTGTTGGCAAGCGTTCCACAGGGATGCTGGCCCATGTTGACTCTACAAGGTGTTGGCAAGCGTTCCACAGGGATGCTGGCCCATGTTGACTCTACAAGGTGTTGGCAAGCGTTCCACAGGGATGCTGGCCCATATTGACTCTACAAGGTGTTGGCAAGCGTTCCACAGGGATGCTGGCCCATGTTGACTCTACAAGGTGTTGGCAAGCGTTCCACAGGGATGCTGGCCCATGTTGACTCTACAAGGTGTTGGCAAGCGTTCCACAGGGATGCTGGCCCATGTTGACTCTACAAGGTGTAGTCAAGCGTTCCACAGGAATGTTGGCCCATGTTGACTCTACAAGGTGTTGGCAACGTTCCACAGGGATGCTGGCCCATGTTGACTCTACAAGGTGTTGGCAAGCGTTCCACAGGGATGCTGGCCCATGTTGACTCTACAAGGTGTTGGCAAGCGTTCCACAGGGATGCTGGCCCATGTTGACTCTACAAGGTGTTGGCAAGCGTTCCACAGGGATGCTGGTCCATGTTGACTCTACAAGGTGTTGGCAAGCGTTCCACAGGGATGCTGGCCCATGTTGACTCTACAAGGTGTTGGCAAGCGTTCCACAGGGATGCTGGCCCATATTGACTCTACAAGGTGTTGGCAAGCGTTCCACAGGGATGCTGGCCCCATGTTGACTCTACAAGGTGTTGGCAAGCGTTCCACAGGGATGCTGGCCCATGTTGACTCTACAAGGTGTTGGCAAGCGTTCCACAGGGATGCTGGCCCATGTTGACTCTACAAGGTGTTGGCAAGCGTTCCACAGGGATGCTGGCCCATGTTGACTCTACAAGGTGTTGGCAGGCGTTCCACAGGGATGCTGGCCCATGTTGACTCTACAAGGTGTTGGCAAGCATTCCACAGGGATGCTGGCCCATGTTGACTCTACAAGGTGTTGGCAAGTGTTCCACAGGGATGCTGGCCCATGTTGACTCTACAAGGTGTAGTCAAGCGTTCCACAGGAATGCTGGCCCATGTTGACTCTACAAGGTGTTGGCAAGCGTTCCACAGGGATGCTGGCCCATGTTGACTCTACAAGGTGTTGGCAAGCGTTCCACAGGGATGCTGGCCCATGTTGACTCTACAAGGTGTTGGCAAGCGTTCCACAGGGATGCTGGCCCATGTTGACTCTACAAGGTGTTGGCAAGAATTCCACAGTGATGCTGGCTCCATGTTGACTCTTATCTTTCCAAAGTTGTGTCAAGTCGACTGTATGTCCTTTGGGTGGTGGACCATTCTTGATACACACAGGAAACGGTTGAGCGTGAAAACCCCAGTAGTGTTGCAGTTCTTGACACAACTCAAACCAGTGAGCCTGTTATCTACTACCCTTTCAGTGTCACTTAAACATTTAGTCTCGTCCATGAATGGCACACAATCACAATGTATGTCTCAAGGCATAAACATCCTTCGTTATCCCGTCTCAGCCCCTTCATCTAACAAGTGACATCAATGAGGGATCCTAGCTTTCACCTGGATTCACCTGGTCTGTCTATGTCTTTTAAAGAGCAGGTGTTCCTAATGATTTGTCCACTCGGTGTACATGCTGTAGCTCTGGTCAGGTTTGATCGTTTCCCCCTGTGACTGAAGGATTCTGAATAGGACAGTCCGTGTCACAGTGTTCCTAATGTTTTGTCCACTCGGTGTACATGCTGTAGCTCTGGTCAGGTTTGATCGTTTCCCCCCTGTGACTGAAGGATTCTGAATAGGACAAGTCCGTGTCACGGTGTTCCTAATGTTTTTTTTATACTCCGTGTACATGCTGTAGCTCTGGTCAGGTTTGATCGTTTTCCCCTGTGACTGAAGGATTCTGAATAGGACAGTCCGTGTCACGGTGTTCCTAATGTTTTTTTTACACTCCGTGTATACTGTTATAAATGTTTATAGCTTAACATTAATTCATGGACAGAAGGTTTCCATTTTCTTTTAAGGTATATTTTGAAGTTGTAAATATTGGTCGGTCTAACTCATTAATGGTCAGTAGTTTTCTTTTAAGGTTACAGAGGGTCATTAGGAAAGCCATTCTAATTGGAAGGTCATTCTAATTGAAAGCAAGTCTAAGAAACGGTCGATCTGTTCTATGTGTGCTATTTCTATGATTCCTGTTCTGATTTATTTTTTTATTTTTTTCACTTTAGGTTTGTAGGTCGGTCTAACTAATGGTCAGGAGTTTTCCACTTTATTTTAAGGTTACAGAGGGTCATTATTCTAATTGAAAGGAAGTCTAAGAAACGGTCGATCTGTTCTATGTGTGCTATTTCTATGATTCCTGTTCTGATTTTTATTTTATTTTTTTCACTTTAGGTTTGTAGCTCGGTCTAACTAATGGTCAGTAGTTTTCCACTTTCTTTTAAGGTTACAGAGGGTCATTAGGAAAGTCATTCTAATTGAAAGCAAGTCTAAGAAACGGTCGATCTGTTCTATGTGTGCTATTTCTATGATTCCTGTTCTGATTTTTATTTTATTTTTTTAACTTTAGGTTTGTAGGTCGGTCTAACTAATGGTCAGTAGTTTTCCACTTTCTTTTAAGGTTACAGAGGGTCATTAGGAAAGTCATTCTAATTGAAAGCAAGTCTAAGAAACGGTCGATCTGTTCTATGTGTGCTATTTCTATGATTCCTGTTCTGATTTTTATTTTTATTTTTTTCACTTTAGGTTTGTAGGTCGGTCTAACTAATGGTCAGTAGTTTTCCACTTTATTTTAAGGTTACAGAGGGTCATTAGGAAAGCCATTCTAATTGAAAGCAAGTCTAAGAAACGGTCGATCTGTTCTATGTGTGCTATTTCTATGATTCCTGTTCTGATTTTTATTTTTATTTTTTTCACTTTAGGTTTGTAGGTCGGTCTAACTAATGGTCAGGAGTTTTCCACTTTATTTTAAGGTTATACAGAGGGTCATTATTCTAATTGAAAGGAAGTCTAAGAAACGGTCGATCTGTTCTATGTGTGCTATTTCTATGATTCCTGTTCTGAATTTTTTTTTTTTTTTTTCCGGGTCTTCTATTTTAGGTTTGTACACCAGCATCAAACAGCCGCCAATACAATATTTGTGGTTTATTTAAACTATATTTCACAGTGGTTTAGATGGTACTCTGATGATTCTCAATACAATGACAGCTTGTGTTGTCAGAAACTGAAATTAGGCGAAATATTAGAAATGTAGCAACCAAGAACTGGTTATATTTTCAGCAGTTATGTTGGAAATTAATTTGTTAATGGTCTGTGGATTGCCACTTTTCCGAATAAGGTAGCATTTTAGCAGTTACACATGTGGCTAAATCATTTGTAGATGATTTGAGAGTTCCCTCAGATCTTAGACATCCTCCGAGGCAGTATTGGGTACTCATCACTACAAACCTGAGAGAAGATTCACCACTTTGTTAATAAACATGTTCAGCCAATGAATGGTGGGTATGAAGACCCAAAACATTCAACGTTGTGAGAGGTGATCTCTCTTCCAATCAAAGATGGTGAAACAGTTTCACTTCAGAACGTTCATCATACTTGGCCAATCACAGAGAAGTGGTAAGTCTGGGACAGCAGCAATGCATCACATTCAAAAATGAGAAAATAACTAATGTTCCAACTATTGAGAATAAGGTTGCATAAGGGTTCATCTTAGTAACATGTATAAGTGTAGTTATAAATGCTTAGTAACATGCATAAGTGTAGTTATAAATGCTTAGTAACATGCATAAGTGTAGTTATAAATGCTTAGTAACATGTATAAGTGTAGTTATAAATGCTTAGTAACATGTATAAGTGTAGTTATAAATGCTTAGTAACATGCATAAGTGTAGTTATAAATGCTTAGTAACATGTATAAGTGTAGTTATAAATGCTTAGTAACATGTATAAGTGTAGTTATAAATGCTTAGTAACATGTATAAGTGTAGTTATAAATGCTTAGTAACATGTATAAGTGTAGTTATAAATGCTTAGTCACATGTTTAAGTGTAGTTATAAATGCTTAGTAACATGTATAAGTGTAGTTATAAATGCTTAGTAACATGTATAAGTGTAGTTATAAATGCTTAGCAACATGTATAAGTGTAGTTATAAATGCTTAGTAACATGTTTAAGTGTAGTTATAAATGCTTAGTAACATGTATAAGTGTAGTTATAAATGCTTAGTAACATGTATAAGTGTAGTTATAAATGCTTAGTAACATGTATAAGTGTAGTTATAAATGCTTAGTAGTTATAAATGTATAACATGTATAAGTGTAGTTATAAATGCTTAGTAACATGTATAAGTGTAGTTATAAATGCTTAGTAACATGTATAAGTGTAGTTATAAATGCTTAGTAACATGTTTAAGTGTAGTTATAAATGCTTAGTAACATGTATAAGTGTAGTTATAAATGCTTAGTAACATGTATAAGTGTAGTTATAAATGCTTAGTAACATGTTTAAGTGTAGTTATAAATGCTTAGTAACATGTATAAGTGTAGTTATAAATGCTTAGTAACATGTATAAGTGTAGTTATAAATGCTTAGTAACATGTATAAGTGTAGTTATAAATGCTTAGTAACATGTATAAGTGTAGTTATAAATGCTTAGTAACATGTATAAGTGTAGTTATAAATGCTTAGTAACATGCATAAGTGGAGTTATAAATGCTTAGTAACATGTATAAGTGTAGTTATAAATGCTTAGTAACATGTATAAGTGTAGTTATAAATGCTTAGTAACATGTTTAAGTGTAGTTATAAATGCTTAGTAACATGTATAAGTGTAGTTATAAATGCTTAGTAACATGTATAAGTGTAGTTATAAATGCTTAGTAACATGTATAAGTGTAGTTATAAATGCTTAGTAACATGTATAAGTGTAGTTATAAATGCTTAGTAACATGTTTAAGTGTAGTTATAAATGCTTAGTAACATGTATAAGTGTAGTTATAAATGCTTAGTAACATGTATAAGTGTAGTTATAAATGCTTAGTAACATGTATAAGTGTAGTTATAAATGCTTAGTAACATGTATAAGTGTAGTTATAAATGCTTAGTAACATGTATAAGTGTAGTTATAAATGCTTAGTAACATGTATAAGTGTAGTTATAAATGCTTAGTAACATGTATAAGTGTAGTTATAAATGCTTAGTAACATGTATAAGTGTAGTTATAAATGCTTAGTAACATGTATAAGTGTAGTTATAAATGCTTAGTAACATGTATAAGTGTAGTTATAAATGCTTAGTAACATGTATAAGTGTAGTTATAAATGCTTAGTAACATGTTTAAGTGTAGTTATAAATGCTTAGTAACATGTATAAGTGTAGTTATAAATGCTTAGTAAAATGTATAAGTGTAGTTATAAATGCTTAGTAACATGTATAAGTGTAGTTATAAATGCATGTATAAGTGTAGTTATAGTAACATGTATAAGTGTAGTTATAAATGCTTAGTAACATGTATAAGTGTAGGTATAAATGCTTAGTAACATGTATAAGTGTAGTTATAAATGCTTAGTAACATGTATAAGTGTAGTTATAAATGCTTAGTAACATGTATAAGTGTAGTTATAAATGCTTAGTAACATGTATAAGTGTAGTTATAAATGCTTAGTAACATGTTTAAGTGTAGTTATAAATGCTTAGTAACATGTTTAAGTGTAGTTATAAATGCTTAGTAACATGTATAAGTGTAGTTATAAATGCTTAGTAACATGTATAAGTGTAGTTATAAATGCTTAGTAACATGTATAAGTGTAGTTATAAATGCTTAGTAACATGTATAAGTGTAGTTATAAATGCTTAGTAACATGTATAAGTGTAGGTATAAATGCTTAGTAACATGTATAAGTGTAGTTATAAATGCTTAGTAACATGTATAAGTGTAGTTATAAATGCTTAGTAACATGTATAAGTGTAGTTATAAATGCTTAGTAACATGTATAAGTGTAGTTATAAATGCTTAGTAACATGTATAAGTGTAGTTATAAATGCTTAGTAACATGTATAAGTGTAGTTATAAATGCTTAGTAACATGTATAAGTGTAGTTATAAATGCTTAGTAACATGTTTAAGTGTAGTTATAAATGCTTAGTAACATGTATAAGTGTAGTTATAAATGCTTAGTAACATGTATAAGTGTAGTTATAAATGCTTAGTAACATGTATAAGTGTAGTTATAAATGCTTAGTAACATGTATAAGTGTAGTTATAAATGCTTAGTAACATGTATAAGTGTAGGTATAAATGCTTAGTAACATGTATAAGTGTAGTTATAAATGCTTAGTAACATGTATAAGTGTAGTTATAAATGCTTAGTAACATGTATAAGTGTAGTTATAAATGCTTAGTAACATGTATAAGTGTAGTTATAAATGCTTAGTAACATGTATAAGTGTAGTTATAAATAAATTAGTAACATGTATAAGTGTAGTTATAAATGCTTAGTAACATGTTTAAGTGTAGTTATAAATGCTTAGTAACATGTTTAAGTGTAGTTATAAATGCTTAGTAACATGTATAAGTGTAGTTATAAATGCTTAGTAACATGTATAAGTGTAGTTATAAATGCTTAGTAACATGTATAAGTGTAGTTATAAATGCTTAGTAACATGTATAAGTGTAGTTATAAATGCTTAGTAACATGTATAAGTGTAGTTATAAACGCTTAGTAACATGTTTAAGTGTAGTTATAAACGCTTAGTAACATGTATAAGTGTAGTTATAAACGCTTAGTAACATGTATAAGTGTAGTTATAAATGCTTAGTAACATGTTTAAGTGTAGTGATAAATGCTTAGTAACATGTATAAGTGTAGGTATAAATGCTTAGTAACATGTATAAGTGTAGTTATAAATGCTTAGTAACATGTTTAAGTGTAGTTATAAATGCTTAGTAACATGTATAAGTGTAGTTATAAATGCTTAGTAACATGTATAAGTGTAGTTATAAATGCTTAGTAACATGCATAAGTGTAGTTATAAATGCTTAGTAACATGCATAAGTGTAGTTATAAATGCTTAGTAACATGTATAAGTGTAGTTATAAATGCTTAGTAACATGTATAAGTGTAGTTATAAATGCTTAGTAACATGTATAAGTGTAGTTATAAATGCTTAGTAACATGTTTAAGTGTAGTTATAAATGCTTAGTAACATGTTTAAGTGTAGTTATAAATGCTTAGTAACATGTATAAGTGTAGTTATAAATGCTTAGTAACATGTATAAGTGTAGTTATAAATGCTTAGTAACATGTATAAGTGTAGTTATAAATGCTTAGTAACATGTATAAGTGTAGGTATAAATGCTTAGTAACATGTATAAGTGTAGTTATAAATGCTTAGTAACATGTATAAGTGTAGTTATAAATGCTTAGTAACATGTATAAGTGTAGTTATAAATGCTTAGTAACATGTATAAGTGTAGTTATAAATGCTTAGTAACATGTATAAGTGTAGTTATAAATGCTTAGTAACATGTATAAGTGTAGTTATAAATGCTTAGTAACATGTTTAAGTGTAGTTATAAATGCTTAGTAACATGTTTAAGTGTAGTTATAAATGCTTAGTAACATGTATAAGTGTAGTTATAAATGCTTAGTAACATGTATAAGTGTAGTTATAAATGCTTAGTAACATGTATAAGTGTAGTTATAAATGCTTAGTAACATGTATAAGTGTAGTTATAAATGCTTAGTAACATGTATAAGTGTAGGTATAAATGCTTAGTAACATGTATAAGTGTAGTTATAAATGCTTAGTAACATGTATAAGTGTAGTTATAAATGCTTAGTAACATGTATAAGTGTAGTTATAAATGCTTAGTAACATGTATAAGTGTAGTTATAAATGCTTAGTAACATGTATAAGTGTAGTTATAAATGCTTAGTAACATGTTTAAGTGTAGTTATAAATGCTTAGTAACATGTTTAAGTGTAGTTATAAATGCTTAGTAACATGTATAAGTGTAGTTATAAATGCTTAGTAACATGTATAAGTGTAGTTATAAATGCTTAGTAACATGTATAAGTGTAGTTATAAATGCTTAGTAACATGTATAAGTGTAGTTATAAATGCTTAGTAACATGTATAAGTGTAGTTATAAATGCTTAGTAACATGTATAAGTGTAGGTATAAATGCTTAGTAACATGTATAAGTGTAGTTATAAATGCTTAGTAACATGTATAAGTGTAGTTATAAATGCTTAGTAACATGTATAAGTGTAGTTATAAATGCTTAGCAATATGTATAAGTGTAGTTATAAATGCTTAGCAACTGGAGGTAAATATTGGCTCACTATTCCTCGAACATACTGACCAGTTATTGCACTATCTATAACCGTTTATTAATAGTTTATAAAGCATTGACAAAGGACGTTAATAACATAATTTACAATCTCTTTATAAACTCTTTACAAATGTAACCTTATTGTAAAGTGTTACCCTATTGGGTGAAAACTTCTACTTACTTCCTATTTTTGATTATTGTTTATTTTGATATTTGAACTGCACGGTTGAGGGAGCTGCCAGTATGCATTTTGTAGCATCGTTAACACCTGCTGTGACCTGTGACGAATAAACTTGTATCTTGATTTGATAATATGTCTCAAGCTGGTGGATAGAACTGGGCCTGTACAGTATCTACGTCTCCTCTCCCCTCTGGACTGGTACGGCCAGATCAATCTCTCTGTAATGGAGCCTGTCTCTCTGGTCTCTGGTCTCTCCCTCACAGCAGAGAGTCAGCCTAATGGTGCAGAACATCTCTCTGAAGGGCCCTTCCCAGAAGCCCTGCTCCTCACCAGCTAACACTCTCTCACTCACGGTCACAACACACACACACCACCCACGTCACAGCGAAGGGGAAACAGAGGTCAATAACAGAGGTCAATACACAGCGCTACGTTATATTTTTCTATGCTAAGGGTACTCTATGCTACTGGGCTAGCTAGCCTAGCCGCAGAGGGCTAAGGGTGTCCGTTACATGGAGCTGTTCATTAAGGAACATGTCACACTGCAGATAGAGCCAGACACTGGGTGGAGATGGGGTGGAGATGGGGAGAGTGTAGCGTGTAGCGTGGTCACATGATATGTGTCTGCCTCGATGCAGGAAGCGTAGTTTTTTTTTTATAAAATGAAAAAATGAATTCAACAAGGCCTCTTTAGTGTGGTCTGGCTTTCTGTCTCGATGACAGAGCAACATCAATACTGTCACCTCACACAATCAAAACCCCTTTAAAGACTTCTATCATCATATCTCCGTAACACAAATGATCAATACAGAAATGCGATGACATTGTGTGTTTCTGGGGAGAAATGGGATGTTGCTGAGACTTTTGTGGCTAGAATAACACTGACGGTCTTAATTTTAGACCGCATTTCAGCCGTAGTCTACATGCTGAGGTTATCAGCCTCAGAACACCTCTAAACTCTCAGCCTCAGAACACCTCTCTACTCTGGGTTATCAGCCTCAGAACACCTCTAAACTCTCAGCCTCAGAACACCTCTCTACTCTGGGTTATCAGCCTCAGAACACCTCTCTACTCTGGGTTATCAGCCTCAGACCAGCTCTCTACTCTGGTTTATCAGCCTCAGAACACCTCTCTACTCTGGGTTATCAGCCTCAGAACACCTCTCTACTCTGCGTTATCAGCCTCAGAAAACCTCTCTACTCTGGGTTATCAGCCTCAGAACACCTCTCTACTCTGGGTTATCAGCCTCATAACACCTCTCTACTCTGATTTATCAGCCTCAGAACACCTCTAAACTCTCAGCCTCAGAACACCTCTAAACTCTCAGCCTCAGAACACCTCTAAACTCTCAGCCTCAGAACACCTCTCTACTCTGGGTTATCAGCCTCAGAACACCTCTAAACTCTCAGCCTCAGAACACCTCTCTACTCTGGGTTATCAGCCTCAGAACACCTCTCTACTCTGATTTATCAGCCTCAGAACACCTCTCTACTCTGGGTTATCAGCCTCAGAACACCTCTAAACTCTGGGTTATCAGCCTCAGAACACCTCTCTACTCTGGGTTATCAGCCTCAGAACACCTCTAAACTCTCAGCCTCAGAACACCTCTCTACTCTGCGTTATCAGCCTCAGAAAACCTCTCTACTCTGGGTTATCAGCCTCAGAACACCTCTCTACTCTGGGTTATCAGCCTCATAACACCTCTCTACTCTGATTTATCAGCCTCAGAACACCTCTAAACTCTCAGCCTCAGAACACCTCTAAACTCTCAGCCTCAGAACACCTCTAAACTCTCAGCCTCAGAACACCTCTCTACTCTGGGTTATCAGCCTCAGAACACCTCTAAACTCTCAGCCTCAGAACACCTCTCTACTCTGGGTTATCAGCCTCAGAACACCTCTCTACTCTGATTTATCAGCCTCAGAACACCTCTCTACTCTGGGTTATCAGCCTCAGAACACCTCTAAACTCTGGGTTATCAGCCTCAGAACACCTCTCTACTCTGGGTTATCAGCCTCAGAACACCTCTCTACTCTGATTTATCAGCCTCAGAACACCTCTATACTCTGGGTTATCAGCCTCAGAACACCTCTCTACTCTGATTTATCAGCCTCAGAACACCTCTAAACTCTGGGTTATCAGCCTCAGAACACCTCTCTACTCTGGGTTATCAGCCTCAGAACACCTCTCTACTCTGCGTTATCAGCCTCAGAACACCTCTCTACTCTGGGTTATCAGCCTCAGAACACCTCTAAACTCTGGGTTATCAGCCTCAGAACACCTCTAAACTCTCAGCCTCAGAAAACCTCTCTACTCTGGGTTATCAGCCTCAGAACACCTCTCTACTCTGGGTTATCAGCCTCAGAACACCTCTAAACTCTGGGTTATCAGCCTCAGAACACCTCTCTACTCTGGGTTATCAGCCTCAGAACACCTCTCTACTCTGGGTTATCAGCCTCAGAACATCTCTCTACTCTGCGTTATCAGCCTCAGAACACCTCTCTACTCTGGGTTATCAGCCTCAGAACACCTCTCTACTCTGGGTTATCAGCCTCAGAACACCTCTCTACTCTGCGTTATCAGCCTCAGAAAACCTCTCTACTCTGGGTTATCAGCCTCAGAACACCTCTCTACTCTGGGTTATCAGCCTCATAACATCTCTCTACTCTACGTTATCAGCCTCAGAACATCTCTCTACTCTGGGTTATGAGCCTCAGAACACCTCTCTACTCTGGGTTATCAGCCTCAGAACACCTCTCTACTCTGGGTTATCAGCCTCAGAACACCTCTAAACTCTGGGTTATCAGCCTCAGAACACCTCTCTACTCTGGGTTATCAGCCTCAGAACACCTCTCTACTCTGGGTTATCAGCCTCAGAACACCTCTCTACTCTGATTTATCAGCCTCAGAACACCTCTAAACTCTGGGTTATCAGCCTCAGAACACCTCTCTACTCTGGGTTATCAGCCTCAGAACACCTCTAAACTCTGGGTTATCAGCCTCAGAACACCTCTCTACTCTGGGTTATCAGCCTCAGAACACCTCTCTACTCTGATTTATCAGCCTCAGAATACCTCTAAACTCTGGGTTATCAGCCTCAGAACATCTCTCTACTCTGATTTATCAGCCTCAGAACACCTCTAAACTCTGGGTTATCAGCCTCAGAACACCTCTAAACTCTGGGTTATCAGCCTCAGAACACCTCTAAACTCTCAGCCTCAGAACACCTCTCTACTCTGGGTTATCAGCCTCAGAACACCTCTCTACTCTGGGTTATCAGCCTCAGAACACCTCTCTACTCTGGGTTATCAGCCTCAGAACACCTCTAAACTCTAAACTCTCAGCCTCAGACCAGCTCTCTACTCTGGTTTATCAGCCTCAGAACACCTCTCTACTCTGGGTTATCAGCCTCAGAACACCTCTCTACTCTGCGTTATCAGCCTCAGAAAACCTCTAAACTCTGGGTTATCAGCCTCAGAACACCTCTCTACTCTGCGTTATCAGCCTCAGAACACCTCTAAACTCTGGGTTATCAGCCTCAGAACACCTCTCTACTCTGGGTTATCAGCCTCAGAACACCTCTAAACTCTCAGCCTCAGAACACCTCTCTACTCTGGGTTATCAGCCTCAGAACACCTCTAATCTCTGGGTTATCAGCCTCAGAACACCTCTCTACTCTGCATTATCAGCCTCAGAACACCTCTCTACTCTGGGTTATCAGCCTCAGAACACCTCTCTACTCTGGGTTATCAGCCTCAGAACATCTCTAAACTCTGGGTTATCAGCCTCAGAACACCTCTCTACTCTGGGTTATCAGCCTCAGAACACCTCTCTACTCTGGGTTATCAGCCTCAGAACACCTCTCTACTCTGATTTATCAGCCTCAGAACACCTCTAAACTCTGGGTTATCAGCCTCAGAACACCTCTCTACTCTGGGTTATCAGCCTCAGAACACCTCTAAACTCTGGGTTATCAGCCTCAGAACACCTCTCTACTCTGGGTTATCAGCCTCAGAACACCTCTCTACTCTGATTTATCAGCCTCAGAACACCTCTAAACTCTGGGTTATCAGCCTCAGAACATCTCTCTACTCTGATTTATCAGCCTCAGAACACCTCTAAACTCTGGGTTATCAGCCTCAGAACACCTCTAAACTCTGGGTTATCAGCCTCAGAACACCTCTAAACTCTCAGCCTCAGAACACCTCTCTACTCTGGGTTATCAGCCTCAGAACACCTCTCTACTCTGGGTTATCAGCCTCAGAACACCTCTCTACTCTGGGTTATCAGCCTCAGAACATCTCTCTACTCTGCGTTATCAGCCTCAGAACACCTCTCTACTCTGGGTTATCAGCCTCAGAACACCTCTCTACTCTGGGTTATCAGCCTCAGAACACCTCTCTACTCTGCGTTATCAGCCTCAGAAAACCTCTCTACTCTGGGTTATCAGCCTCAGAACACCTCTCTACTCTGGGTTATCAGCCTCATAACATCTCTCTACTCTACGTTATCAGCCTCAGAACATCTCTCTACTCTGGGTTATGAGCCTCAGAACACCTCTCTACTCTGGGTTATCAGCCTCAGAACACCTCTCTACTCTGGGTTATCAGCCTCAGAACACCTCTAAACTCTGGGTTATCAGCCTCAGAACACCTCTCTACTCTGGGTTATCAGCCTCAGAACACCTCTCTACTCTGGGTTATCAGCCTCAGAACACCTCTCTACTCTGATTTATCAGCCTCAGAACACCTCTAAACTCTGGGTTATCAGCCTCAGAACACCTCTCTACTCTGGGTTATCAGCCTCAGAACACCTCTAAACTCTGGGTTATCAGCCTCAGAACACCTCTCTACTCTGGGTTATCAGCCTCAGAACACCTCTCTACTCTGATTTATCAGCCTCAGAACACCTCTAAACTCTGGGTTATCAGCCTCAGAACATCTCTCTACTCTGATTTATCAGCCTCAGAACACCTCTAAACTCTGGGTTATCAGCCTCAGAACACCTCTAAACTCTGGGTTATCAGCCTCAGAACACCTCTAAACTCTCAGCCTCAGAACACCTCTCTACTCTGGGTTATCAGCCTCAGAACACCTCTCTACTCTGGGTTATCAGCCTCAGAACACCTCTCTACTCTGGGTTATCAGCCTCAGAACACCTCTAAACTCTAAACTCTCAGCCTCAGACCAGCTCTCTACTCTGGTTTATCAGCCTCAGAACACCTCTCTACTCTGGGTTATCAGCCTCAGAACACCTCTCTACTCTGCGTTATCAGCCTCAGAAAACCTCTAAACTCTGGGTTATCAGCCTCAGAACACCTCTCTACTCTGCGTTATCAGCCTCAGAACACCTCTAAACTCTGGGTTATCAGCCTCAGAACACCTCTCTACTCTGGGTTATCAGCCTCAGAACACCTCTAAACTCTCAGCCTCAGAACACCTCTCTACTCTGGGTTATCAGCCTCAGAACACCTCTAATCTCTGGGTTATCAGCCTCAGAACA
This sequence comes from Oncorhynchus nerka, assembly GCF_034236695.1. Lineage (NCBI taxonomy): Eukaryota > Metazoa > Chordata > Actinopteri > Salmoniformes > Salmonidae > Oncorhynchus > Oncorhynchus nerka. The sequence goes on from NC_088417.1 coordinate 7,237,084, forward strand.
CCTCTCTACTCTGCGTTATCAGCCTCAGAACACCTCTAAACTCTGGGTTATCAGCCTCAGAACACCTCTCTACTCTGGGTTATCAGCCTCAGAACACCTCTAAACTCTGGGTTATCAGCCTCAGACCATCTCTGTATTCTGGGGCTGAGGTGTCTCATGATTAGCTCCATTGATGAGGCCTCTCGTAGCTGATATACCTGGGGGTTAGGGGGGTCCCCTTGGGGATAGAGAGAGAGAGAGAGAGAGAGAGAGAGGGAGGTTTGTGACAAGATTTGTGACCTGTTGCCACAAGAAAAGGGCAACCAGTGAAGAACAAACCATTGTAAATACAACCCATATTTATGCTTATTTATTTCCCTTGTGTACTTTAACCATTTGTACATTGTTACAACACTGTATATATATATATATATATATATATATATATATATATATATATATATATATGACATTTGTGTGTGTCTTGGGTATAGTTTCTCTATTCTAGAGATAAAGTATGTTTCTTCTATAGAGAGGTTGCTTAGTGGTGCTAATCGTCAGTGTATCTCTGATCTCCCTCTCTGACACAGTGTAGGACTAGGCAGCAGCTCTTCTTCTCTGTCCTTGCAATGTTCAGCCTCAGCAGTCTATTGATCAGAATTAGTCAGTTAATAAGCTGGAGTCCCATTCATCACAGGGCTAGAGACCGGAACAGAACACTGCTGCCTTAATCAAGTCATCAGCATCAACCACTACCTCCCAGCTCCTACACACTAATGAAAGGAAGAGAGAGAGAGAGAGAGAGAGAGAGAGAGAATGGAGGGAGAGAATGGAGGGAGAGGAGGAGAGAGAGAGAGAGAGACAGAGAGACTCTCTTTCTCTCTCTCTCTCTCTCTCTCTCTCTCTCTCCTCTCTCACTGTCTCTCTCTCTCTTGCTTTCTTTCTCTCTCACTGTTCTCTCTCTCTCTTTCTCTCTCTCACTGTCTCTCTCTCTCTCTCTTTCTTTCTCTCTCTCACTGTTTCTCTCTCTCTCTCTTTCTTTCTCTCTCTCACTGTTTCTCTCTCTCTTTCTTTCTCTCTCTCACTGTTTCTCTCTCTCTCTCTTTCTTTCTCTCTCTCACTGTTTCTCTCTCTCTCTCTCTCTCTCTCTCTCTCCTCTCTCTCTGTCTCTCTCTCTCTCGCTTTCTTTCTCTCTCACTGTTCTCTCTCTCTCTTTCTCTCTCTCACTGTCTCTCTCTCTCTCTTTCTTTCTCTCTCTCACTGTTTCTCTCTCTCTTTCTTTCTCTCTCTCACTGTTTCTCTCTCTCTCTCTTTCTTTCTCTCTCTCACTGTCTCTCTCTCTCTCTTTCTTTCTCTCTCTCACTGTTTCTCTCTCTCTTTCTTTCTCTCTCTCACTGTTTCTCTCTCTCTCTCTTTCTTTCTCTCTCTCACTGTTTCTCTCTCTCTCTCTTTCTTTCTCTCTCTCACTGTTTCTCTCTCTCTTTCTTTCTCTCTCTCACTGTTTCTCTCTCTCTCTCTTTCTTTCTCTCTCTCACTGTTTCTCTCTCTCTCTCTCTCTCTCTCTCTCTCTCTCTCCTCTCTCACTGTCTCTCTCTCTCTCGCTTTCTTTCTCTCTCACTGTTTCTCTCTCTCTTTCTTTCTCTCTCTCACTGTTTCTCTCTCTCTCTCTCTTTCTTTCTCTCTCTCACTGTTTCTCTCTCTCTCTCTTTCTCTCTCTCACTGTCTCTCTCTCTCTTTCTTTCTCTCTCTCACTTTTTCTCTCTCTCTTTCTTTTTCTCTCTCACTGTTTCTCTCTCTTTCTCTTTCTCTTTCTCTCTCTCTCACTGTCTCTCTCTCTCTTTCTTTCTCTCTCTCACTGTTTCTCTCTCTCTTTCTCTCTCTCACTGTCTCTCTCTCTTTCTCTTTCTCTCTCTCTCACTGTCTCTCTGTCCCTCTCCATCCCTCTGTCTCTCTCTCTGCTCTTTCAGTCTCTGTAAATCAAATAGACGCGAGGGAGCTCTGTCCTAACATCTGAGGTCTCCATCGTGTTGGAGCACTGATCTGAGGTCTCCATCGTATAGGAGCACTGATCTGAGGTCGCCATCGTATAGGAGCACTGATCTGAGGTCTTCATCGTATAGGAGCACTGATCTGAGGTCTCCATCGTGTTGGAGCACTGATCTGAGGTCTCCATCATATAGGAGCACTGATCTGAGGTCTCCATCGTATAGGAGCACTGATCTGAGGTCTCCATCGTATAGGAGCACTGATCTGAGGTCTTCATCGTATAGGAGCACTGATCTGAGGTCTCCATCATATAGGAGCACTGATCTGAGGTCTCCATCATATAGGAGCACTGATCTGAGGTCTTCATCTTATAGGAGCACTGATCTGAGGTCTCCATCATATAGGAGCACTGATCTGAGGTCTCCATCGTATAGGAGCACTGATCTGAGGTATCCATCGTATAGGAGCACTGATCTGAGGTCTCCATCTTATCAGAACACTGATCTGAAACCCCAAAAAACTCAGCCAATGAATAACATACTATGCATTACAGACTCCTCTTTAAATCTACGGATTCCTCCAAAGCTCAGTTGTCCTGAGTCCCCACAACTCTGCCAGGATCTAGGATCAACAGAGACACTCAAGTGTTTTAGTACTATATCTCTTTTTTTAATTTTTTTAATTTTACCTTTATTTAACCAGGCAAGTCAGTTAAGAACAAATTCTTATTTTCAATGACGGCCTAGGAACAGTGGGTTAACTGCCTGTTCTTGACACAATGATGAAAATAATCATGGTCTCTAAACCTTCAAGCTGCATACTGGACCCTATTCCAACTAAACTACTGAAAGAGCTGCTTCATTTACATTACATTTACATTACATTTAAGTCATTTAGCAGACGCTCTTATCCAGAGCGACTTACAAATTGGTGCTTTCACCTTATGACATCCAGTGGAACAGCCACTTTACCTGGGCTTGGCCCTCCTATGTTGAACATAATAAACGGCTCTCTATCCACCGGATGTTTAACAAACTCACTAAAAGTGGCAGTAATAAAACCTCTCTTGAAAAAGCCAAACCTTGACCCAGAAAATATAAAAAACTATCGGCCTATATCGAATCTTTCATTCCTCTAAAAAAGTTTAGAAAAGGCTGTTGCGCAACAACTCACTGTCGTCCTGAAGACAAACAATGTATACGAAATGCTTCAGTCTGGTTTTAGACCCCATCATAGCACTGAGACTGCACCTGTGGAGGTGGTAAATTACCTTATAATGGCGTCAGACAGATGTTCTGCATCTGTCCTCGTGCTCCTAGACCTTAGTGCTGCTTTTGATACCATCGATCACCACATTCTTTTGGAGAGATTGGAAACCCAAATTATTCTACACGGACAAGTTCTGGCCTGGTTTAGTTGTTATCTGTCGGAAAGATATCAGTTTGTCTCTGTGGATGGTTTGTCCTCCGACAAATCAACTCTAAATTTCGGTGTTCCTCAAGGTTTCGTTGTAGGACCACTATTGTTTTCACTATATATTTTACCTCTTGGGGATGTCATTCGGAAACATAATGTTAGCTTTCACTGCTATGCGGATGACAGACAGCTGTACATTTCAATGAAACATGGCGAAGCCCCAAAATTGCCCTCGCTAGAAGCATGTGTTTCAGACATAAGGAAGTGGATGGCTGCAAATGTTCTACTTTTAAACTCGGACAAAACAGAGATGCTTGTTCTAGGTCCCAAGAAACAAAGAGATCTTCTGTTGAATCTGACAATTAATCTTGGTGGTTGTACAGTCGTCTCAAATAAAACTGTGAAGGACCTCGGTGTTACTCTGGACCCTGATCAACAATATATAGTTCAGGTAGGTCTGGAACAATATGATAGAGTTCAGGTAGGTCTGGAACAATATGATAGAGTTCAGGTAGGTCTGGGACAATATGATAGAGTTCAGGTAGGTCTGGGACAATATGATAGAGTTCAGGTAGGTCTGGGACAATATGATAGAGTTCAGGTAGGTCTGGAACAATATATCTCCTATAGAGCTCAATTTTTATGGAATGGTCTGCCTACCCATGTGAGAGACGCAGACTCGGTCTCAACCTTTAAGTCTTTACTGAAGACTCATCTCTTCAGTAGGTCATATGATTGAGTGTAGTCTGGCCCAGGAGTGTGAAGGTGAACGGAAAGGCTCTGGAGCAACGAACCACCCTTGCTGTCTCTGCCTGGCCAGTTCCACAGGGATTCTCTGCCTCTAACCCTATTACAGGGGCTGAGTCACTGGCTTACTGGTGCTCTTCCATGCCGTCCCTAGGAGGGGTGCGTCACTTGAGTTGGGTTGAGTCACTGACGTGATGTTCCTGTCTGGGTTGGGGCACCCCCTTGGGTTGTGCCATGGCGGAGATCTTTGTGGGCTATACTCGGCCTTGTCTCAGGATGGTAAGTTGGTGGTTGAAGATATCCCTCTATTGGTGTGGGGGCTGTGCTTTGGCAAAGTGGGTGGGGTTAAATCCTGCCTGTTTGGCCCTGTCCGGGGGTATCGTCGGATGGGGCCAGTGTCTCCCGACCCTTCATGTTTCAGCCTCCAGTATTTATGCTGCAGATGTTTATGTGTCGGGGTGCTAGGGTCAGTCTGTTATATTTGGAGAATTTCTCCTGTCTCATCCGGTGTCCTGTGTGAATTTAAGTATGGTCTCTCTAATTCTTTCTTTCTTTCTTTCTTTCTTTCTTTCTTTCTTTCTTTCTTTCTTTCTTTCTTTCTTTCTTTCTTTCTTTCTTTCTTTCTTTCTTTCTTTCTTTCTTTCTTTCTTTCTTTCTTTCTTTTCTCTCTCTCTCGGAGGACCTGAGCCCTAGGACCATGCCTCAGGACTACCTGGCATGATGACTCCTAGCTGTTCCCAGTCCACCTGGCCGTGCTGCTGCTCTTGTTTCAACTGTTCTGCCTGCGGTTATGAAATACTGACCTGTTCACCGGACGTGCTACCTGTCCCTGACCTGCTGTTTTCAACTCTCTAGAGACAGCAGGAGCGGTAGAGATACTCTGAATGATCGGCTATGAAAAGCCAACTGACATTTTCTCCTGAGGTGCTGACCTGTTGCACCCTCGACAACTACCTTGACTATTATTTGACCCTGCTGGTCATCTATGAACATTTGAACATCTTGGCCATGTTCTGTTATAATCTCCACCCGGCACAGCCAGAAGAGGACTGGCCATCCCTCAGAGCCTGGTTCTTCTCTAGGTTTCTTCCTAGGTTCTGGCCTTCCTAGGGAGTTTTTCCAAGCCACCGTGCTTCTACACCTGCATTGCTGGCTGTTTGGGGTTTTAGGCTGGGTTTCTGTATAGCATTTTGAGATATCAGCTGATGTAAGAAGGGCTTTATAAATAAATTTGATTTGATTACATCGTCTGAACAATATATTATGAAATGGATTGGATTGGAAATGGATATTATGAAATACGCTGTTAGTGCTGTGTGTGAAGCAGTTTCTCCTCACTGTCTTTGCCGAATAGATCATTAACAAGCTACAGTAGTAGAGGTTAATCAAGGGCTGAAATACAATCAGGCAGACGATCCAAACAGTGGTCTGAGGACAGGTTATCCATTCTACCACAGACAGACACACACATCCCGCCTCGTCCATAGCGTCCCTCCAGCCTAATGAAACACACTGCCGTCAGTCTGCCCGCTGACACACTGACGTCAATCCGTCACCAATAACGACCATCATCATCCTCTGATGGTATTTAACCATGGCAACGGAGCGGCTGGCTGTGTATGTGTGTGAGTGTTTGTTTTGTTTGGAGAGATGACCTCATTTTGGAAGCGCAGCGGATGGTTTAACGGCGGCTGGAGTTACGGTTGAACTGTCTGAGTGATGACGATGGTTCACTCTTCACAACGTAATTACTGGAGGAGATGAAAGGAAAGAGAGGGAAAGATGGAGAGGAAATGAGAGAGAGGACAAGAGAAGAGGAGAGGAAAGGAGGAGAGGAAATGAGAGATGGGGAAGGAGGAAAGGAAAGGAGGAGAGGAAAGGAGAGATGAGGAAGGAGGAGAGGAAAGGAGGAGAGGAAAGGAGGAGATAAAGGAGGAGAGGAAAGGAGAGATGGGGAAGGAGGAGAGGAAAGGAGAAGAGATAAGGAGAGAGGGGGAAGGAGGAGAGGAAAGGGGGAGGGGGAAAGGAGGAGATAAAGGAGGAGAGGAAAGGAGAGATGGGGAAGGAGGAGAGGAAAGGAGAAGAGATAAGGAGAGGGGGAAGGAGGAGAGGGAGAGGGGGAAAGGAGGAGGGGGAGAGGGGGAAGGAGGAGAGGAAAGGAGAAGAGGGAAAGGAGAAGAGGAAGGAGAAAGGGAAAGGGAGACAAAAGGAGGTGAGGAATGGAGAGAGGGGGAAAGGAGGAGAGGAAAAGAGGGGGAAAGGGAGAGGGGGAAGGAGGGAGAAAAGGGGAGGAGGGGGAAAGGAGGAGAGGAAAGGAGAGGGGGAAAGGAGGAGAGGAAAGGAGAAGAGGAAAGGAGAAAGGGAAAGTAGGAGAGAGGTGAGGAATGGAGAGATGAGGAAAGGAGGAGAGGAAAGGAGGAGAGGAAAGGAGGAGAGGAAAGGAGAGAGGGGGAAATGAGGAGAGGAAAGGAGAGATGGGGAAAGGAGGAGAGGAAAGGAGGAGAGGAAAGGAGAGATGGGGAAAGGAGGAGAGGAAAGGAGGAGAGGAAAGGAGGAGAGGAAAGGAGAGATGTCTATTATAAGCCTTGATTGAAAGCTGCAATATGTAACTTTTTTGGGAGTCCTGAGGAAATTCACATAGATCTGTCGTTCTCATTGAATTCTCAATGTCTAAGACGCGGTAGATCTGTTCTGTTGTGTGCCCCATTTCTATGCTTCCAGTTCTTAAGTTTTGTATTTTTGTGTCTTTTACTTTAGGTTTTGTATACGACCTTCCAACACATGAAAATACAATATTTGTGGTTATGGAAAATATATTTCACAGAGGTTTAGGTGGTTCAGTGATTCTCTACACAATGACGGGTTTGTTTTGTAACATAAACTGAAATGAGGCAACCAGGATCTGGCTTGCCAGTCTGTCCTGAGCAGCCTGAGAGAAGATTCACTACTTTGTTTTCTGCATATTGCACATTTAAAAGTATATTTTCAGCAGTTAGAAATGTTGGTAACTCATTTGTAAATGGTTTGTGGATTGCCACTTTAAAAAAAGGTGTCATTTTAGCAGTTATAAATGTTCATAGGTCTGTCACTTTAAAATAAGGTGTCATTTTAGCAGTTATAAATGTTCATAGGTCTGCCACTTTAAAATAAGGTGTCATTTTAGCAGTTATAAATGTTCATAGGTCTGTCACTTTAAATAAAGGTGTCATTTTAGCAGTTATAAATGTTCATAGGTCTGGCACTTTAAAAAAACGGTGTCATTTTAGTCATTTATAGATGATTTCAGAGTTCACTCAGATCACTGAGATCTTTCAACTTTAAAAAAGATGTAATTTTCATCATTTATAGATGATTTGAGAGTTCACTCAGATCTTAGACATCCTCCGAGGCAGTATTGGGTACTCATCACTACAAACCTGAGAGAAGATTCACTACTTTGTTAAACATGTTCAGCCAATGAATGGTGGGTATGAAGACCCAAAAGGTTGCGAGAAGAAACCTCTTCCAATGTTTCACCAAATAATGGTGTTACGGTTACAATTTCACATCAGAACGTTCACCATACTTGTGTAACGGATGTGGTCTGGAGATAGAGAGGAGGATGTGGTCTGGAGATAGAGAGGAGGACCAAGGTGCAGCGTGGTAAGTGTTCATGTCTTTTTAATAAACAAACTGAACACTGGAACAAAACAATAAACGATGTGAACAAAACGAAACACGGAAACAAACACCCACAAACCAACAGAGAAACAGTACCGTGTGGCCCAAACACTCACACGGAAACAAACACCCACAAACCAACAGTGAAACAGTACCGTGTGGCCCAAACACTGACACGGACACGGAAACAAACACTCACAAACCAACAGTGAAACAGTACCGTGTGGCCCAAACACTCACACGGAAACAAACACCCACTAACCAAAAGAGAAACAGTACCGTGTGGCCCAAACACTCACACGGAAACAAACACCCACTAACCAAAAGAGAAACAGTACCGTGTGGCCCAAACACTCACACTGAAACAAACACCCACAAACCAACAGTGAAACAGTACCGTGTGGCCCAAACACTCACACGGAAACAAACACCCACCTTTCAAAAGTGAAACCCAGGCTACCTATGATTCTCAATCAGGGACAACAATTCACAGCTGCCTCTGATTGAGAACCATACTAGGCCAAACTCAAAAACCAACATAGAAAAACCAACATACTGCCCACCTCAACTCACGCCCTGACCATACTAAAATAAAGACAAAACAAAGGAACTAAGGTCAGAACATGACAGTACCCCCCCCCCAAAGGTGGGGACTCTGGCCGCAAAACCTGAACCTATAGGGGAGAGTCTGAACGTGACAGGGGTCCCGAACGGACGGGAGATTCCGGCAGTGCCAGACAGGCGGGAGACTCCGGCAGCTCCGGAGTGAAGGGCGATTCTGGCATCTCCTGGCTGGCTGACGGCTCTGGCAGCTCCTGGCTGGCTGACGGCTCTGGCAGCTCCTGGCTGGCTGACGGCTCTGGCAGCTCCTGGCTGACTGACGGCTCTGGCAGCTCCTGGCTGACTGACAACTCTGGCGGCTCCTGGCTGGCTGGCGGCTCTAGCGGCTCCTGGCTGACTGGCGGCTCTGGCGGCTCCTGGCTGACTGGTGGGAGCAGGCGGGAGCACCTGTAGGGAGAAGACGGAGAGACAGCCTGGTGCGGAGGGCTGCCACCGGAGGGCTGGTGCGTGGAGGTGGCACCGGATAAACCGGACCGTGAAGGCGACTGGAGCTCTGAGCACCGAGCCAGCCAGGCCAGTGCGGCGAGGTGGAATAGCCCGCACTGGGCTGTGCTGGCGAACCGGAGACACCATGCGTAAGGCTGGTGCCATGTACGCCGGCCCGAGGAGACGCACTGGAGACCAGATGCGCAGAGCCGGCTTCATGGCACCTGGCTCGATGCCCACTCTAGCCCGGCCGATACGGGGAGCTGGGATGTAGCGCACCGGGCTAAGCATGCGCACTGGGGACACCGTGCGTTCCACCGCATAACACGGTGCCTGACCAGTACGACGCCCTCTCTCTCCACGGTAAGCTCGGGGAGTTGGCGCAGGTCTCCTACCTGACTTCGTCACACTCCCCGTGTGCCTTCCCCCAAAGCATTTTTGGGGCTACCTTTCGGGCTTCCTTGCCAGCCATGCTCCCTCGAAGCGCTGGCTCCCATTACCTGCTGGCTCCGCTCTCCTGGCTGCCTCCACCTGTTCCCATGGGAGGCGATCCCTTCCAGCCAGGATCTCCTCCCATGTGTAGCAACCCTTGCCGTCCAAAACGTCCTCCCATGTCCAGGAGTCCTGAGCTCGCTGCTGCCCGATACCACACTTCTTGGTCCTCGTTTCATGTGTCTCTCCTCAGGCCGGTGGTAGCTGGTCCCCTGCAGGACGGTGAGGTGCCGGAGGTCCCTCCTCTCCCTCTGGACATCGAGGGGTCCCCGGCGTACACGATACGGGCCATTCTGGACTCGAGACTCCGGGTGAGGGGCCTGCAGTACCTCGTGGACTGGGAGGGGTACGGTCCGGAGGAGA
>NC_088417.1:7251773-7254273 GCF_034236695.1 Oncorhynchus nerka
GGGAGGGTAAACAGTATATCTAGGGTTGCTAAGGGAGGGTGTACAGTATATCTAGGGTTGCTAAGGGAGTGTACACAGTATATCTAGGGTTGCTAAGGAAGGGTATAGAGTATGTCTAGGGTTGCTAAGGTAGGTTAAAAAGTATATCTAGGGTTGCTAAGGGAGGATGTACAGTATATCTAAAGTTACTAAGGGAGGTTCAAACAGTATATCTAGGGTTGCTAAGGGAGGGTGTACAGTATATCTATGGTTGCTAAGAGAGGGTATACAGTATATCTAGGGTTGCTAAGGGAGGGTGTACAGTATATCTATGGTTGCTAAGGGAGTGTACACAGTATATCTAGGGTTGCTAAGGGAGGGTAAACAGTATATCTATGGTTGCTAAGGGAGGGTGTACAGTATATGTAGGGTTGCTAAGGGAGGGTAAACAGTATATCCAGGGTTGCTAAGGGAGGGTATACAGTATGTCTATGGTTGCTAAGGGAGGGTAAACAGTATATCTAGGGTTTCTAAGGGAGGTTGTACAGTATATCTAGGGTTGCTAAGGGAGGGTATACAGTATATCTAGGGTTGCTAAGGGAGGATGTACAGTATATCTAAAGTTGCTAAGGGAGGGTAAACAGTATATCTAGGGTTGCTAGGGAGGTGTACAGAATCTAGGGTTGCTAAGGGAGTGTACACAGTATATCTAGGGTTGCTAAGGAAGGGTATACAGTATGTCTAGGGTTGCTAAGGTAGGTTAAAAAGTATATCTAGGGTTGCTAAGGGAGGATGTACAGTATATCTAGGGTTGCTAAGGGAGGGTATACAGTATATCTAGGGTTGCTAAGGGAGGGTATACATTATATATAGGGTTGCTAAGGGAGGGTATACAGTATATCTAGGGTTGCTAAGGGAGGGTACACAGTATATCTAGGTTTGCTAAGGGAGGGTGTAGAGTATATTTAGGTTTGCTAAGGGAGGGTGTAGAGTATATCTAGGGTTGCTAAGGGAGGGTAAACAGTATATCTAGGGTTGCTAAGGGAGGGTGTACAGTATATCTAGGTTTGCTAAAGGAGGGTATACAGTATATTGTATCTAGGGTTGCTAAGGGAGGGTATATCTGTGCTGTATGTATGTGTATGTATGACCTGAGAACCATCCCTAAAACCTCCTCATCAACAGAACCCCTCCCTCGCTCTACACTACTATTCCCAGATTAATATTTTAAAAAAGCCAACTACTTGGGACACCATGACCTCCACGACCTCACAACCTCACGACCTCCACGACCTCACGACATCCACAACCTCCACGACCTCACGACCTCGCGACATCCACGACCTCCACAACCTCCACTACCTCCATGATCTCCACGACGCTCCACCCCCCTACCCCGACCTCCATGACCTCCATAACCCCCCCACTTCATTTCAGTTGAAAAAACATGATATTACAGACAGATCTACATCTCACACCTCCTTCCCTTGATAGGGCTCCGGAGTGTGGCAGTGGTCTAAGGCACTGCATCTCAGTGCAAGAGGCGTAACTACAGTCCCTGGTTTGAATCCAGGCCTTGATTGGGAATCCCATAGGACGACGCACAATTGTCCCAGCGTCGTTCCGGTTTTGGCCGAGGTAGGCCGTCATTGTAAATAAGAATTTGTACTTAACTGATTTGCCTAGTAAAATAAAGGTAAAACAAAAATAAAATAAATCAATCCCATAGACACCAGACCTTGGCCTGGACGGGTCAGAAACATCCTAATTACCTGTCACTTAAGCCGCACTGTTAATCTGTTTATATTCCTTGGGTGAATCCTTGTGTCCTGACCATCGTATTGATTAGTTATTAGCTCAATCTACACTGTACCCCTTCTAATCACACACACACACACACACACACACACACACACACACACACACACACACACACACACACACCCGAGCCCGCACGCGCACAGACACACATCCCAGTACATCTCTGGTGCCGAGCTCCCGGCCATCCAGGACCTCTATACCAGGCGGTGTCAGAGGAAGGCCCCGAAAAACTGTCAAAGACTCCCAGCCACCCTGGTCATAGAACGTTCTCTCTGCTACCGCACGGCAAGCGGTATTGGAGTCTGGAACCAACAGGACCCTGAACAGCTTCTACCCCCCAAGCCACAAGACTGATAAATACCTAGTTAAATAGTTAACCAAATAGCTACCTGGACAATCTGCATCAACCCTTTTTGCACTAAGTCTTTTGACTCATCACGTCCACTGCTGTTATTGTTTATTATCTATCCTGTTGCCTGGTCACTTTACCCTACTCATATGTACATACCTAACGCAAATACCTCGTACCCCTGCACATCGTCTCAGTACTGGTACTCACTGTATATAGCCTAGTTATCATTACATATGTACCTGTCTACCTCAGTTACCTGGTACCCCTGCACATTGACTCAGTACTGGTACTCACTGTATATAGCCTAGTTATCATTACATATGTACCTGTCTACCTCAGTTACCTGGT
>NC_088417.1:7259273-7301773 GCF_034236695.1 Oncorhynchus nerka
AGGAAGCAGGAAGCAGGAAGCAGGAAACGTGGTGCGCTACAAAGGAGGTCAACTTTTATACGACTCTTTAAAGCAAACACTCCTCTGTCCAACTCGTGCCTCAGCGAACACAACCAAAACCACTCTCATTTCAACCCTTTGTGTCATTTGGGTCAATGGATGAATTGGTTTATTTATTGATTGGTCATTATTTATTGGGACAGAGCAGTCAGCCGAGAATAGAGGTGGTAGCTGCTACTACACGGGACAGTCTGCCCTCCACATTAACAGTAAGGCGTGCCCCAAATAGCACTCTGTTCCCTATCTAGTTCCCTACTTTGGACCAGAGCCCTATAGGAAACCATTTGGGATGGAGCCTGGGGGTAACATGTTGGGATTTCACTGTCAATGATTACAGGACAGAATCAATACAGTCGGACAATTGTTACTAGGATTGGGGAGGTGAGGATGGTGGTAACTTTGTGTGTGTGTGTGTGTCTGTGTGTTTGTGTGTGTGTGTGTGTGTGTGTGTGTGTGTGTGTGTGTGTGTCTGTGTGTGTGTCTGTGTGTGTGTGTGTGTGTGTGTGTGTGTGTGTGTGTGTGTGTGTGTGTGTGTGTGTCTGTGTGTGTGTCTGTGTGTGTGTGTGTGTGTGTGTGTGTGTGTGTGTGTCTGTGTGTGTCTGTGTGCCTGTGTGTGTGTGTGTGTCTGTGTGCCTGTGTGTGTGTCTGTGTGTGTGTCTGTGTGTGTGTGTGTCTGTGTGTGTGTGTGTGTGTGTGTCTGTGTGTGTGTGTGTGTGTGTGTGTGTCTGTGTGTGTGTGTGTGTGTGTGTGTGTGTGTGTGTGTGTGTGTGTGTGTGTGTGTGTGTGTGTGTGTGTGTGTGTGTGTGTGTGTGTCTGTGTGTGTCTGTGTGTGTGTGTGTGTGTGTGTGTGTGTCTGTGTCTGTGTGTGTGTGTGTGTGTGTGTGTGTGTGTGTGTGTGTGTGTGTGTGTGTGTGTGTGAGAGAGGACAGGCCCAAGATGGAGGGAGGAATGAAGGAGAGGACAGGCCCAAGATGTAGGGAGGGATGAAGGAGAGGACAGGCCCAAGATGGAGGGAGGAGGACTGAAGGAGAAGGAGGACAGGCCCAAGATGGAGGGAGGAATGAAAGAGAATGAAGACAGGCCCAAGATGGAGGGAGGAATGAAGGAGAGGACAGGCCCAAGATGGAGGGAGGAATGAAGGAGAGGAGGGCAGGCCCAAGATGGAGGGAGGTCTGAAGGAGAGGAGGGCAGGCCCAAGATGGAGGGAGGAATGAAGGAGAGGAGGGCAGGCCCAAGATGGAGGGAGGAATGAAGGAGAGGAGGACAGGCCCAAGATGGAGGGAGGTCTGAAGGAGAGGAGGGCAGGCCCAAGATGGAGGGAGGTCTGAAGGAGAGGAGGGCAGGCCCAAGATGGAGGGAGGGAGGAATGAAGGAGAGGAGGACAGGCCCAAGATGGAGGGAGGTCTGAAGGAGAAGAGGACAGGTCCAAGATGGAGGGAGGTCTGAAGGAGGAGGAGGGCAGGTCCAAGATGGAGGGAGGTCTGAAGGAGGAGGAGGGCAGGTCCAAGATGGAGGGAGGTCTGAAGGAGGAGGAGGGCAGGCCCAAGATGGAGGGAGGTCTGAAGGAGAGGAGGGCAGGTCCAAGATGGAGGGAGGTCTGAAGGAGGAGGAGGGCAGGTCCAAGATGGAGGGAGGTCTGAAGGAGGAGGAGGGCAGGTCCAAGATGGAGGGAGGTCTGAAGGAGGAGGAGGGCAGGCCCAAGATGGAGGGAGGTCTGAAGGAGAAGGTGTTAATGGATCATCTCCGTCAGCAGCAGGAATAGAGGATAATGTTGTTCCAGACTACTGTAGAAGCTGAGCCATTATGAGGAACGGTGTTAGATTGAAGTGTTAGGCAGAGGCATCAAGGCCTCACCATAGGGGACCACCTATTGACCTCCCTCCCTCCCTCCCTCCCTCCACCCCAGCTTTAGGTTGATTAGTAGAGAACCCATCTCCAGTATGGCTGCTGGGTCATTAGTGTGATGAGCTGACCAGCATACCCAGAAGGACCCTCTTAGAGGATAAACAGGCACTCGGACAGATGCTTACGGGCCCTTGTTAAGCCTTAGCAGGATAACTCAAAACATATGCAGGACACTGGTGTGTCCAAACCTTCTATTTACATAGATGGTACTGCTGTGTGACTATACAGCCTCAATATGGACTGGTGTGACTATACAGCCTCAATATGGACTGGTGTGACTATACAGCCTCAATATGGACTGGTGTGACTATACAGCCTCAAAATGGACTGGTGTGACTACACAGCCTCAACATGGACTGGTGTGACTATACAGCCTCAATATGGACTGGTGTGACTATACAGCCTCAACAGGACTGGTGTGACTATACAGCCTAAACAGGACTGGTGTGACTACACAGCCTCAACAGGACTGGTGTGACTATACAGCCTCAATATGGACTGGTGTGACTAAACAGCCTCAACAGGACTGGTGTGACTACACAGCCTCAACATGGACTGGTGTGACTATACAGCCTCAATATGGACTGGTGTGACTATACAGCCTCAATATGGACTGGTGTGACTAAACAGCCTAAACAGGACTGGTGTGACTATACAGCCCCAACATGACTGGTGTGACTATACAGCCTCAACAGGACTGGTGTGACTATACAGCCTCAATATGGACTGGTGTGACTATACAGCCTCAATATGGACTGGTGTGACTAAACAGCCTAAACAGGACTGGTGTGACTATACAGCCCCAACATGACTGGTGTGACTATACAGCCTCAACAGGACTGGTGTGACTATACAGCCTCAATATGGACTGGTGTGACTACACAGCCTCAACATGGACTGGTGTGACTATACAGCCTCAATATGGACTGGTGTGACTATACAGCCTCAACAGGACTGGTGTGACTATACAGCCTCAAAATGGACTGGTGTGACTATACAGCCTCAATATGGACTGGTGTGACTATACAGCCTCAACATGACTGGTGTGACTATACAGCTCAATATGGACTCAAGCCTCAATATGGACTGGTGTGACTATACAGCCTCAATAGGACTGGTGTGACTATACAGCCTCAACAGGACTGGTGTGACTATACAGCCTCAACAGGACTGGTGTGACTACACAGCCTCAACATGGACTGGTGTGACTATACATCCTCAATATGGACTGGTGTGACTATACAGCCTCAATATGGACTGGTGTGACTACACAGCCTCAACATGGACTGGTGTGACTATACAGCCTCAATATGGACTGGTGTGACTATACAGCCAATATGGACTGGTGTGACTATACAGCCTCAATATGGACTGGTGTGACTATACAGCCTCAATATGGACTGGTGTGACTATACAGCCTCAACAGGACTGGTGTGACTATACAGCCTCAATGGACTGGTGTGACTATACAGCCTCAACATGACTGGGACTATACAGCCTCGATATGGACTGGTGTGCCTCAATATGGACTGGTGTGACTAAACAGCCTCAATATGGACTGGTGTGACTATACAGCCTCAATGGACTGGTGTGACTAAACAGCCTCAACAGGACTGGTGTGACTATACAGCCTCAATATGGACTGGTGTGACTAAACAGCCTCAACAGGACTGGTGTGACTATACAGCCTCAATATGGACTGGTGTGACTATACAGCCTCAATATGGACTGGTGTGACTATACAGCCTCAATATGGACTGGTGTGACTAAACAGCCTCAACAGGACTGGTGTGACTATACAGCCTCAACATGGACTGGTGTGACTATACAGCCTCAACAGGACTGGTGTGACTATACAGCCTCCAACATGGACTGGTGTGACTATACAGCCTCAACATGGACTGGTGTGACTATACAGCCTCAATATGGACTGGTGTGACTATACAGCCTCAATATGGACTGGTGTGACTATACAGCCTCAATATGGACTGGTGTGACTATACAGCCTCAATATGGACTGGTGTGACTAAACAGCCTCAATATGGACTGGTGTGACTATACAGCCTCAATAGGATGGACTACAGGACTGGTGACTACTGGTGTGACTATAACAGCCTCAATATGGACTGGTGTGACTATACAGCCTCAATATGGACTGGTGTGACTATACAGCCTCAATATGGACTGGTGTGACTATACAGCCTCAATATGGACTGGTGTGACTAAACAGCCTCAATATGGACTGGTGTGACTATACAGCCTCAACATGGACTGGTGTGACTATACAGCCTCAATATGGACTGGTGTGACTATACAGCCTCAATATGGACTGGTGTGACTATACAGCCTCAATATGGACTGGTGTGACTATACAGCCTCAATATGGACTGGTGTGACTATACAGCCTCAATATGGACTGGTGTGACTATACAGCCTCAATATGGACTGGTGTGACTATACAGCCTCAATATGGACTGGTGTGACTATACAGCCTCAACATGGACTGGTGTGACTATACAGCCTCAATATGGACTGGTGTGACTATACAGCCTCCTCAACATGTGACTGCCTCAATATGGACTGGTGTGACTATACAGCCTCAATATGGACTGGTGTGACTATACAGCCTCAATATGGATGAATAAACAGCCTCAACTGGTGTGATATACAGGACATGGGTGTGACTATACAGCCTCAATATGGACTGGTGTGACTATACAGCCTCAATATGGACTGGTGTGACTAAACAGGACTGGTGTGACTACACAGCCTCAATATGGACTGGTGTGACTATACAGCCTCAACATGGACTGGTGTGACTATACAGCCTCAACATGGACTGGTGTGACTATACAGCCTCAGGACTGGTGTGACTAAACAGCCTCAACAGGACTGGTGTGACTATACAGCCTCAATATGGACTGGTGTGACTATACAGCCTCAATATGGACTGGTGTGACTATACAGCCTCAACATGGACTGGTGTGACTATCAACAGCCTCAACATGGACTGGTGTGACTATACAGCCTCAATATACATGGACTGGTGTGACTATACAGCCTCAACATGGACTGGTGTGACTATACAGCCTCAATATGGACTGGTGTGACTATACAGCCTCAATATGGACTGGTGTGACTATACAGCCTCAACATGGACTGGTGTGACTATACAGCCTCAATATGGACTGGGTGTGACAACATGACTGGTGTGACTATACAGCCTCAACATGGACTGGTGTGACTATACAGCCTCAACATGGACTGGTGTGACTATACAGCCTCAACAGGACTGGTGTGACTATACAGCCTCAACATGGACTGGTGTGACTATACAGCCTCAATATGGACTGGTGTGACTATACAGCCTCAATATGGACTGGTGTGACTAAACAGCCTCAACAGGACTGGTGTGACTATACAGCCTCAATATGGACTGGTGTGACTATACAGCCTCATCATGGACTGGTGTGACTATACAGCCTCAACATGACTGGTGTGACTATACAGCCTCAATATGGACTGGTGTGACTATACAGCCTCAATATGGACTGGTGTGACTATACAGCCTCAATATGGACTGGTGTGACTATACAGCCTCAATATGGACTGGTGTGACTATACAGCCTCAATATGGACTGGTGTGACTATACAGCCTCAATATGGACTGGTGTGACTAAACAGCCTCAACAGGACTGTTGTGACTACACAGCCTCAACATGGACTGGTGTGACTATACAGCCTCAATATGGACTGGTGTGACTATACAGCCTCAATATGGACTGGTGTGACTATACAGCTCCAACATGACTGGTGTGACTATACAGCCTCAATATGGACTGGTGTGACTATACAGCCTCAATATGGACTGGTGTGACTATACAGCCTCAATATGGACTGGTGTGACTATACAGCCTCAAAATGGACTGGTGTGACTATACAGCCTCAAAATGGACTGGTGTGACTACACAGCCTCAACATGGACTGGTGTGACTATACAGCCTCAATATGGACTGGTGTGACTATACAGCCTCAACAGGACTGGTGTGACTATACAGCCTCAATATGGACTGGTGTGACTATACAGCCTCAATATGGACTGGTGTGACTATACAGCCTCAATATGGACTGGTGTGACTAAACAGCCTCAACAGGACTGGTGTGACTACACAGCCTCAACAGGACTGGTGTGACTATACAGCCCCAACATGACTGGTGTGACTATACAGCCTCAACAGGACTGGTGTGACTATACAGCCTCAACAGGACTGGTGTGACTATACAGCCTCAACAGGACTGGTGTGACTGTACAGCCTCAATATGGACTGGTGTGACTGTACAGCCTCAATATGGACTGGTGTGACTAAACAGCCTCAACAGGACTGGTGTGACTACACAGCCTCAACATGGACTGGTGTGACTATACATCCTCAATATGGACTGGTGTGACTACACAGCCTGACTATAACATGGACTGGTGTGACTATACAGCCTCAATATGGACTGGTGTGACTACACAGCCTCAACATGGACTGGTGTGACTATACAGCCTCAATATGGACTGGTGTGACTATACAGCCTCAATATGGACTGGTGTGACTATACAGCCTCAATATGGACTGGTGTGACTATACAGCCTCAATATGGACTGGTGTGACTATACAGCCTCAAAATGGACTGGTGTGACTACACAGCCTCAACATGGACTGGTGTGACTATACAGCCTCAATATGGACTGGTGTGACTATACAGCCTCAATATGGACTGGTGTGACTATACAGCCTCAAAATGGACTGGTGTGACTATACAGCCTCAATATGGACTGGTGTGACTATACAGCCTCAATATGGACTGGTGTGACTATACAGCCCCAACATGACTGGTGTGACTATACAGCCTCAACAGGACTGGTGTGACTATACAGCCTCAACAGGACTGGTGTGACTATACAGCCCCAACAGGACTGGTGTGACTGTACAGCCTCAATATGGACTGGTGTGACTGTACAGCCTCAATATGGACTGGTGTGACTAAACAGCCTCAACAGGACTGGTGTGACTACACAGCCTCAACATGGACTGGTGTGACTATACATCCTCAATCTGGACTGGTGTGACTACACAGCCTCAACATGGACTGGTGTGACTATACAGCCTCAATATGGACTGGTGTGACTACACAGCCTCAACATGGACTGGTGTGACTATACAGCCTCAATATGGACTGGTGTGACTATACAGCCTCAATATGGACTGGTGTGACTATACAGCCTCTGGTGTGACAGGACTGGTGTGACTATACAGCCTCAATATGGACTGGTGTGACTATACAGCCTCAACATGGACTGGTGTGACTATACAGCCTCAATATGGACTGGTGTGACTATACAGCCTCAATATGGACTGGTGTGACTATACAGCCTCAAAATGGACTGGTGTGACTATACAGCCTCAACATGGACTGGTGTGACTATACAGCCTCAATATGGACTGGTGTGACTATACAGCCTCAACATGGACTGGTGTGACTATACAGCCTCAACTATGGACTATACAGCCTCAATATGTGACTATACAGCCTCAACAGGACTGGTGTGACTATACAGCCTCAATATGGACTGGTGACTGGTGTGAGCCTCAATATGGACTGGTGTGACTATACAGCCTCAATATGGACTGGTGTGACTAAACAGCCTCAACAGGACTGGTGTGACTACACAGCCTCAACATGGACTGGTGTGACTATACAGCCTCAATATGGACTGGTGTGACTATACAGCCTCAACATGGACTGGTGTGACTAAACAGCCTCAACATGGACTGGTGTGACTATACAGCCTCAACATGGACTGGTGTGACTATACAGCCTCAACATGACTGGTGTGACTATACAGCCTCAATATGGACTGGTGTGACTATACAGCCTCAACAGGACTGGTGTGACTATACAGCCTCAACATGGACTGGTGTGACTATACAGCCTCAATGGACTGTGACTGTACAGTGTGACTATGTGACTAAACAGCCTCAATATGGACTGGTGTGACTACAGCCTCAACATGGACTGGTGTGACTACAGCCTCAATATGGACTGGTGTGACTACACAGCCTCAACATGGACTGGTGTGACTATACAGCCTCAACATGGACTGGTGTGACTATACAGCCTCAATATGGACTGGTGTGACTATACAGCCTCAATATGGACTGGTGTGACTATACAGCCTCAATATGGACTGGTGTGACTATACAGCCTCAAAATGGACTGGTGTGACTACACAGCCTCAACATGGACTGGTGTGACTATACAGCCTCAATATGGACTGGTGTGACTATACAGCCTCAACAGGACTGGTGTGACTATACAGCCTCAATATGGACTGGTGTGACTATACAGCCTCAACATGGACTGGTGTGACTATACAGCCTCAACATGACTGGTGTGACTATACAGCCTCAATATGGACTGGTGTGACTATACAGCCTCAATATGGACTGGTGTGACTATACAGCCTCAATATGGACTGGTGTGACTATACAGCCTCAATATGGACTGGTGTGACTAAACAGCCTCAACAGGACTGGTGTGACTACACAGCCTCAACATGGACTGGTGTGACTATACAGCCTCAATATGGACTGGTGTGACTATACAGCCTCAATATGGACTGGTGTGACTATACAGCCTCAACATGGACTGGTGTGACTATACAGCCTCAATATGGACTGGTGTGACTATACAGCCTCAATATGGACTGGTGTGACTATACAGCCTCAATATGGACTGGTGTGACTATACAGCCTCAATATGGACTGGTGTGACTACACAGCCTCAACATGGACTGGTGTGACTATACAGCCTCAATATGGACTGGTGTGACTATACAGCCTCAATATGGACTGACTAAACAGTGACTACTACACAGCCTCAACATGGACTGGTGTGACTATACAGCCTCAACATGGACTGGTGTGACTATACAGCCTCAATATGGACTGGTGTGACTATACAGCCTCAACAGGACTGGTGTGACTATACAGCCTCAACATGGACTGGTGTGACTATACAGCCTCAACATGGACTGGTGTGACTATACAGCCTCAACAGGACTGGTGTGACTATACAGCCTCAATATGGACTGGTGTGACTATACAGCCTCAATATGGACTGGTGTGACTATACAGCCTCAATATGGACTGGTGTGACTATACAGCCTCAATATGGACTGGTGTGACTAAACAAACAGACTGGTGTGACTAAACAGCCTCAACAGGACTGGTGTGACTACACAGCCTCAACATGGACTGGTGTGACTATACAGCCTCAATATGGACTGGTGTGACTATACAGCCTCAACAGGACTGGTGTGACTATACAGCCTCAACAGGACTGGTGTGACTATACAGCCTCAACATGGACTGGTGTGACTATACAGCCTCAACAGGACTGGTGTGACTATACAGCCTCAATATGGACTGGTGTGACTTTACAGCCTCAATATGGACTGGTGTGACTATACAGCCTCAATATGGACTGGTGTGACTATACAGCCTCAATATGGACTGGTGTGACTACACAGCCTCAACATGGACTGGTGTGACTATACAACCTCAACATGACTGGTGTGACTATACAGCCTCAATATGGACTGGTGTGACTATACAGCCTCAACAGGACTGGTGTGACTACACAGCCTCAATATGGACTGGTGTGACTATACAGCCTCAATATGGACTGGTGTGACTAAACAGCCTCAACAGGACTGGTGTGACTATACAGCCTCAATATGGACTGGTGTGACTATACAGCCTCAATATGGACTGGTGTGACTATAACAGCCTCAATATGGACTGGTGTGACTATACAGCCTCAACATGGACTGGTGTGACTGTGATACAGCCTCAACATGGACTGGTGTGACTATACAGCCTCAACATGACTGGTGTGACTATACAGCCTCAACATGGACTGGTGTGACTATACAGCCTCAATATGGACTGGTGTGACTATACAGCCTCAATATGGACTGGTGTGACTAAACAGCCTCAACATGGACTGGTGTGACTATACAGCCTCAATATGGACTGGTGTGACTATACAGCCTCAATATGGACTGGTGTGACTATACAGCCTCAATATGGACTGGTGTGACTATACAGCCTCAATATGGACTGGTGTGACTAAACAGCCTCAACATGGACTGGTGTGACTATACAGCCTCAATATGGACTGGTGTGACTATACAGCCTCAACATGGACTGGTGTGACTATACAGCCTCAATATGGACTGGTGTGACTACACAGCCTCAACATGGACTGGTGTGACTATACAGCCTCAATATGGACTGGTGTGACTATACAGCCTCAATATGGACTGGTGTGACTATACAGCCTCAATATGGACTGGTGTGACTATACAGCCTCAAATGGACTGGTGTGACTATACAGCCTCAACATGGACTGGTGTGACTATACAGCCTCAATATGGACTGGTGTGACTATACAGCCTCAACATGGACTGGTGTGACTATACAGCCTCAATATGGACTGGTGTGACTATACAGCCTCAATATGGACTGGTGTGACTATACAGCCTCAATATGGACTGGTGTGACTAAACAGCCTCAATAGGACTGGTGTGACTATACAGCCTCAACATGGACTGGTGTGACTATACAGCCTCAATATGGACTGGTGTGACTATACAGCCTCAACAGGACTGGTGTGACTATACAGCCTCAACAGGACTGGTGTGACTATACAGCCTCAATATGAACTGGTGTGACTATACAGCCTCAATATGGACTGGTGTGACTATACAGCCTCAATATGGACTGGTGTGGCTATACAGCCTCAATATGGACTGGTGTGACTAAACAGCCTCAACATGGACTGGTGTGACTATACAGCCTCAACAGGACTGGTGTGACTATACAGCCTCAAAATGGACTGGTGTGACTATACAGCCTCAATATGGACTGGTGTGACTATACAGCCTCAATATGGACTGGTGTGACTATACATCCTCAATATGGACTGGTGTGACTATACAGCCTCAATATGGACTGGTGTGACTACACAGCCTCAACATGGACTGGTGTGACTATACAGCCTCAATATGGACTGGTGTGACTATACAGCCTCAACAGGACTGGTGTGACTATACAGCCTCAAAATGGACTGGTGTGACTATACAGCCTCAATATGGACTGGTGTGACTATACAGCCTCAACATGACTGGTGTGACTATACAGACTCAATATGGACTGGTGTGACTATACAGCCTCAATATGGACTGGTGTGACTATACAGCCTCAATAGGACTGGTGTGACTATACAGCCTCAACAGGACTGGTGTGACTATACAGCCTCAACAGGACTGGTGTGACTATACAGCCTCAACATGACTGGTGTGACTATACAGCCTCAACATGACTGGTGTGACTATACAGCAATATGGACGAAACAGCCTGGACTGGTGTGACTATACAGCCTCAATATGGACTGGTGTGACTAAACAGCCTCAATATGGACTGGGTGTGACTATACAGCCTCAATATGGACTGGTGTGACTAAACAGCCTCAACAGGACTGGTGTGACTACACAGCCTCAACATGGACTGGTGTGACTATACAGCCTCAATATGGACTGGTGTGACTATACAGCCTCAATATGGACTGGTGTGACTACACAGCCTCAACATGGACTGGTGTGACTATACAGCCTCAATATGGACTGGTGTGACTATACAGCCTCAATATGGACTGGTGTGACTATACAGCCTCAACAGGACCTCAATACACTGGTGTGCCTCAATATGGACTGGTGTGACTATACAGCCTCAATATGGACTGGTGTGACTATACAGCCTCAATATGGACTGGTGTGACTAAACAGCCTCAACATGGACTGGTGTGACTATACAGCCTCAACATGGACTGGTGTGACTATACAGCCTCAATATGGACTGGTGTGACTATACAGCCTCAATATGGACTGGTGTGACTAAACAGCCTCAACAGGACTGGTGTGACTACACAGCCTCAACATGGACTGGTGTGACTATACAGCCTCAACATGGACTGGTGTGACTATACAGCCTCAACAGGACTGGTGTGACTATACAGCCTCAATATGGACTGGTGTGACTTACAGCCTCAATATGGACTGGTGTGACTATGCAGCCTCAATAGGACTGGTGTGACTATACAGCCTCAATATGGACTGGTGTGACTACACAGCCTCAACAGGACTGGTGTGACTATACACCTCAACATGACTGGTGTGACTATACAGCCTCAATATGGACTGGTGTGACTATACAGCCTCAACATGGACTGGTGTGACTATACAGCCTCAATATGGACTGGTGTGACTATACAGCCTCAATATGGACTGGTGTGACTAAACAGCCTCAACAGGACTGGTGTGACTATACAGCCTCAATATGGACTGGTGTGACTATACAGCCTCAATATGGACTGGTGTGACTATAAAGCCTCAATATGGACTGGTGTGACTATACAGCCTCAACAGGACTGGTGTGATTACACAGCCTCATCATGGACTGGTGTGACTACACAGCCTCAACATGGACTGGTGTGACTATACAGCCTCAATATGGACTGGTGTGACTATACAGCCTCAATATGGACTGGTGTGACTATACAGCCTCAATATGGACTGGTGTGACTATACAGCCTCAATATGGACTGGTGTGACTATACAGCCTCAACAGGACTGGTGTGACTATACAGCCTCAACATGGACTGGTGTGACTATACAGCCTCAATATGGACTGGTGTGACTATACAGCCTCAACAGGACTGGTGTGACTATACAGCCTCAATATGGACTGGTGTGACTATACAGCCTCAATATGGACTGGTGTGACTATACAGCCTCAATATGGACTGGTGTGACTATACAGCCTCAACATGGACTGGTGTGACTATACAGCCTCAATATGGACTGGTGTGACTATACAGCCTCAACATGACTGGTGTGACTATACAGCCTCAACATGACTGGTGTGACTATACAGCCTCGATATGGACTGGTGTGACTATACAGCCTCAATATGGACTGGTGTGACTAAACAGCCTCAATATGGACTGGTGTGACTATACAGCCTCAATATGGACTGGTGTGACTAAACAGCCTCAACAGGACTGGTGTGACTACACAGCCTCAACATGGACTGGTGTGACTATACAGCCTCAATATGGACTGGTGTGACTATACAGCCTCAATATGGACTGGTGTGACTATACAGCCTCAACATGGACTGGTGTGACTATACAGCCTCAATATGGACTGGTGTGACTATACAGCCTCAATATGGACTGGTGTGACTATACAGCCTCAACATGGACTGGTGTGACTATACAGCCTCAATATGGACTGGTGTGACTATACAGCCTCAATATGGACTGGTGTGACTATACAGCCTCAATATGGACTGGTGTGACTAAACAGCCTCAACAGGACTGGTGTGACTACACAGCCTCAACATGGACTGGTGTGACTATACAGCCTCAATATGGACTGGTGTGACTATACAGCCTCAATATGGACTGGTGTGACTATACAGCCTCAACAGGACTGGTGTGACTATACAGCCTCAACAGGAATGGTGTGACTATACAGCCTCAACATGACTGGTGTGACTATACAGCCTCAACAGGACTGGTGTGACTATACAGCCTCAATATGGACTGGTGTGACTTTACAGCCTCAATATGGACTGGTGTGACTATGCAGCCTCAATAGGACTGGTGTGACTATACAGCCTCAATATGGACTGGTGTGACTACACAGCCTCAACAGGACTGGTGTGACTATACAACCTCAACATGACTGGTGTGACTATACAGCCTCGATATGGACTGGTGTGACTATACAGCCTCAACAGGACTGGTGTGACTACACAGCCTCAATATGGACTGGTGTGACTATACAGCCTCAATATGGACTGGTGTGACTAAACAGCCTCAACAGGACTGGTGTGACTATACAGCCTCAATATGGACTGGTGTGACAATACAGCCTCAATATGGACTGGTGTGACTATAAAGCCTCAATATGGACTGGTGTGACTATACAGCCTCAACAGGACTGGTGTGATTACAAAGCCTCATCATGGACTGGTGTGATTACACAGCCTCATCATGGACTGGTGTGACTATACAGCCTCAACATGACTGGTGTGACTATACAGCCTCAATATGGACTGGTGTGACGATACAGCCTCAATATGGACTGGTGTGACTATACAGCCTCAATATGGACTGGTGTGACTAAACAGCCTCAACAGGACTGGTGTGACTACACAGCCTCAACATGGACTGGTGTGACTATACAGCCTCAATATGGACTGGTGTGACTATACAGCCTCAATA
This sequence comes from Oncorhynchus nerka, assembly GCF_034236695.1. Classification (NCBI taxonomy): domain Eukaryota; kingdom Metazoa; phylum Chordata; class Actinopteri; order Salmoniformes; family Salmonidae; genus Oncorhynchus; species Oncorhynchus nerka. The sequence continues at coordinate 7,273,641 of NC_088417.1, forward strand.
TGGACTGGTGTGACTATACAGCCTCAATATGGACTGGTGTGACTATACAGCCTCAACATGGACTGGTGTGACTATACAGCCTCAATATGGACTGGTGTGACTATACAGCCTCAACATGGACTGGTGTGACTATACAGCCTCAATATGGACTGGTGTGACTATACAGCCTCAACATGGACTGGTGTGACTATACAGCCTCAATATGGACTGGTGTGACTATACAGCCTCAATATGGACTGGTGTGACTATACAGCCTCAATATGGACTGGTGTGACTATACAGCCTCAAAATGGACTGGTGTGACTACACAGCCTCAACATGGACTGGTGTGACTATACAGCCTCAATATGGACTGGTGTGACTATACAGCCTCAACAGGACTGGTGTGACTATACAGCCTCAATATGGACTGGTGTGACTATACAGCCTCAATATGGACTGGTGTGACTATACAGCCTCAATATGGACTGGTGTGCCTAACAGGACTGGTGTGACTACACAGCCTCAACATGGACTGGTGTGACTATACAGCCTCAATATGGACTGGTGTGACTATACAGCCTCAATATGGACTGGTGTGAATAAACAGCCTAAACAGGACTGGTGTGACTACACAGCCTCAACAGGACTGGTGTGACTATACAGCCCCAACATGACTGGTGTGACTATACAGCCTCAACAGGACTGGTGTGACTATACAGCCTCAACAGGACTGGTGTGACTATACAGCCTCAACAGGACTGGTGTGACTGTACAGCCTCAATATGGACTGGTGTGACTGTACAGCCTCAATATGGACTGGTGTGACTAAACAGCCTCAACAGGACTGGTGTGACTACACAGCCTCAACATGGACTGGTGTGACTATACATCCTCAATATGGACTGGTGTGACTATACAGCCTCAATATGGACTGGTGTGACTACACAGCCTCAACATGGACTGGTGTGACTATACAGCCTCAATATGGACTGGTGTGACTATACAGCCTCAACAGGACTGGTGTGACTATACAGCCTCAAATGGACTGGTGTGACTATACAGCCTCAATATGGACTGGTGTGACTATACAGCCTCAACATGACTGGTGTGACTATACAGACTCAATATGGACTGGTGTGACTATACAGCCTCAATATGGACTGGTGTGACTATACAGCCTCAATAGGACTGGTGTGACTATACAGCCTCAACAGGACTGGTGTGACTATACAGCCTCAACAGGACTGGTGTGACTATACAGCCTCAACATGGACTGGTGTGACTATACAGCCTCAATATGGACTGGTGTGACTATACAGCCTCAATATGGACTGGTGTGACTATACAGCCTCAATATGGACTGGTGTGACTAAACAGCCTCAATATGGACTGGTGTGACTATACAGCCTCAATATGGACTGGTGTGACTAAACAGCCTCAACAGGACTGGTGTGACTACACAGCCTCAACATGGACTGGTGTGACTATACAGCCTCAATATGGACTGGTGTGACTATACAGCCTCAATATGGACTGGTGTGACTATACAGCCCCAACATGACTGGTGTGACTATACAGCCTCAATATGGACTGGTGTGACTATACAGCCTCAATATGGACTGGTGTGACTATACAGCCTCAATATGGACTGGTGTGACTATACAGCCTCAATATGGACTGGTGTGACTATACAGCCTCAATATGGACTGGTGTGACTATACAGCCTCAATATGGACTGGTGTGACTATACAGCCTCAATATGGACTGGTGTGACTAAACAGCCTCAACAGGACTGGTGTGACTACACAGCCTCAACATGGACTGGTGTGACTATACAGCCTCAATATGGACTGGTGTGACTATACAGCCTCAACAGGACTGGTGTGACTACACAGCCTCAACATGGACTGGTGTGACTATACAGCCTCAACATGACTGGTGTGACTATACAGCCTCAACAGGACTGGTGTGACTATACAGCCTCAATATGGACTGGTGTGACTATACAGCCTCAATATGGACTGGTGTGACTATACAGCCTCAATATGGACTGGTGTGACTATACAGCCTCAATATGGACTGGTGTGACTAAACAGCCTCAACAGGACTGGTGTGACTATACAGCCTCAATATGGACTGGTGTGACTATACAGCCTCAATATGGACTGGTGTGACTATACAGCCTCAACATGGACTGGTGGACTATACAGCCTCAACAGGAATGGTGTGACTATACAGCCTCAACATGACTGGTGTGACTATACAGCCTCAACAGGACTGGTGTGACTATACAGCCTCAATATGGACTGGTGTGACTAAACAGCCTCAACAGGACTGGTGTGACTATACAGCCTCAATATGGACTGGTGTGACTATACAGCCTCAATATGGACTGGTGTGACTATAAAGCCTCAATATGGACTGGTGTGACTATACAGCCTCAACAGGACTGGTGTGACTACACAGCCTCAATATGGACTGGTGTGACTATACAGCCTCAATATGGACTGGTGTGACTATACAGCCTCAATATGGACTGGTGTGACTATACAGCCTCAACAGGACTGGTGTGACTATACAGCCTCATCATGGACATACAGGACTGGTGTGACTATACAGCCTCAATATGGACTGGTGTGACTATACAGCCTCAATATGGACTGGTGTGACTAAACAGCCTCAACAGGACTGGTGTGACTACACAGCCTCAACATGGACTGGTGTGACTATACAGCCTCAATATGGACTGGTGTGACTATACAGCCTCAATATGGACTGGTGTGACTAAACAGCCTCAATATGGACTGGTGTGACTATACAGCCTCAATATGGACTGGTGTGACTAAACAGCCTCAACAGGACTGGTGTGACTATACAGCCTCAATATGGACTGGTGTGACTATACAGCCTCAACAGGACTGGTGTGACTACACAGCCTCAACATGGACCTATCAGCCTCATGGACTGGTGTGACTATACAGCCTCAATATGGACTGGTGTGACTATACAGCTCCAACATGACTGGTGTGACTATACAGCCTCAATATGGACTGGTGTGACTATACAGCCTCAATATGGACTGGTGTGACTATACAGCCTCAATATGGACTGGTGTGACTATACAGCCTCAAAATGGACTGGTGTGACTATACAGCCTCAATATGGACTGGTGTGACTATACAGCCTCAATATGGACTGGTGTGACTATACAGCCTCAACATGACTGGTGTGACACAGCCTCAATGGACTGGTGTGACTATACAGCCTCAACATGACTGGTGTGACTATACAGCCTCAACAGGACTGGTGTGACTATACAGCCTCAATATGGACTGGTGTGACTATACAGCCTCAATATGGACTGGTGTGACTATACAGCCTCAATAGGACTGGTGTGACTATACAGCCTCAATATGGACCTCACAGCCTCAACAGGACTGGTGTGACTATACAGCCTCAACATGACTGGTGTGACTATACAGCCTCAATATGGACTGGTGTGACTATACAGCCTCAACAGGACTGGTGTGACTACACAGCCTCAATATGGACTGGTGTGACTATACAGCCTCAATATGGACTGGTGTGACTAAACAGCCTCAACAGGACTGGTGTGACTATACAGCCTCAATATGGACTGGTGTGACTATACAGCCTCAATATGGACTGGTGTGACTATAAAGCCTCAATATGGACTGGTGTGACTATACAGCCTCAACAGGACTGGTGTGACTATACAGCCTCAATCATGGACTGGTGTGACTATACAGCCTCAACATGGACTGGTGTGACTATACAGCCTCAACATGGACTGGTGTGACTATACAGCCTCAATATGGACTGGTGTGACTATACAGCCTCAATATGGACTAAACAGCCTCAACAGGACTGGTGTGACTACACAGCCTCAATATGGACTGGTGTGACACAGCCTCATGGACTGGTGTGACTATACAGCCTCAATATGGACTGGTGTGACTATACAGCCTCAATATGGACTGGTGTGACTATACAGCCTCAACAGGACTGGTGTGACTATACAGCCTCAACAGGACTGGTGTGACTATACAGCCTCAACAGGACTGGTGTGACTGTACAGCCTCAATATGGACTGGTGTGACTGTACAGCCTCAATATGGACTGGTGTGACTAAACAGCCTCAACAGGACTGGTGTGACTACAGCCTCAACAGCCTCACAGCCTCAACAGGACTGGTGTGACTATACAGCCTCAATATGGACTGGTGTGACTACACAGCCTCAACATGGACTGGTGTGACTATACAGCCTCAATATGGACTGGTGTGACTATACAGCCTCAACAGGACTGGTGTGACTATACAGCCTCAAAATGGACTGGTGTGACTATACAGCCTCAATATGGACTGGTGTGACTATACAGCCTCAACATGGACTGGTGTGACTATACAGCCTCAATATGACTGGTGTGACTATACAGCCTCAATATGGACTGGTGTGACTATACAGCCTCAACATGGACTGGTGTGACTATACAGCCTCAACAGGACTGGTGTGACTATACAGCCTCAACATGGACTGGTGTGACTATACAGCCTCAATATGGACTGGTGTGACTATACAGCCTCAATATGGACTGGTGTGACTATACAGCCTCAATATGGACTGGTGTGACTATACAGCCTCAATATGGACTGGTGTGACTATACAGCCTCAATATGGACTGGTGTGACTATACAGCCTCAATATGGACTGGTGTGACTATACAGCCTCAATATGGACTGGTGTGACTATACAGCCTCAACAGGACTGGTGTGACTATACAGCCTCAACAGGACTGGTGTGACTATACAGCCTCAACATGACTGGTGTGACTATACAGCCTCAACATGACTGGTGTGACTATACAGCCTCAATATGGACTGGTGTGACTATACAGCCTCAATATGGACTGGTGTGACTATACAGCCTCAATATGGACTGGTGTGACTATACAGCCTCAATATGGACTGGTGTGACTATACAGCCTCAACAGGACTGGTGTGACTATACAGCCTCAATATGGACTGGTGTGACTAAACAGCCTCAACAGGACACTACACAGCCTCAACATGGACTGGTGTGACTATACAGCCTCAATATGGACTGGTGTGACTATACAGCCTCAATATGGACTGGTGTGACTAAACAGCCTCAACAGGACTGGTGTGACTATACAGCCTCAATATGGACTGGTGTGACTATACAGCCTCAACAGGACTGGTGTGACTATACAGCCTCAATATGGACTGGTGTGACTATACAGCCTCAATATGGACTGGTGTGACTATACAGCCTCAATATGGACTGGTGTGACTAAACAGCCTCAACAGGACTGTGACTACACAGCCTCAACATGGACTGGTGTGACTATACAGCCTCAATATGGACTGGTGTGACTATACAGCCTCAATATGGACTGGTGTGACTATACAGCCTCAACATGGACTGGTGTGACTATACAGCCTCAATATGGACTGGTGTGACTATACAGCCTCAATATGGACTGGTGTGACTATACAGCCTCAATATGGACTGGTGTGACTATACAGCCTCAAAATGGACTGGTGTGGATATGGACTGGTGTGACTATACAGCCTCAATATGGACTGGTGTGACTATACAGCCTCAACAGGACTGGTGTGACTATACAGCCTCAATATGGACTGGTGTGACTATACAGCCTCAATATGGACTGGTGTGACTATACAGCCTCAATATGGACTGGTGTGACTAAACAGCCTCAACAGGACTGGTGTGACTACACAGCCTCAACATGGACTGGTGTGACTATACAGCCTCAATATGGACTGGTGTGACTATACAGCCTCAATATGGACTGGTGTGACTAAACAGCCTCAACAGGACTGGTGTGACTACACAGCCTCAACATGGACTGGTGTGACTATACAGCCTCAACAGACCTACAGCCTCAACATGGACTGGTGTGACTATACAGCCTCAACATGGACTGGTGTGACTATACAGCCTCAACATGGACTGGTGTGACTATACAGCCTCAATATGGACTGGTGTGACTATACAGCCTCAATATGGACTGGTGTGACTAAACAGCCTCAACAGGACTGGTGTGACTATACAGCCTCAACATGGACTGGTGTGACTATACAGCCTCAATATGGACTGGTGTGACTATACAGCCTCAACATGGACTGGTGTGACTATACAGCCTCAATATGGACTGGACTGGTGTGACTACACACATGGACTGGTGTGACTATACAGCCTCAATATGGACTGGTGTGACTATACAGCCTCAACAGGACTGGTGTGACTATACAGCCTCAAAATGGACTGGTGTGACTATACAGCCTCAATATGGACTGGTGTGACTATACAGCCTCAACATGACTGGTGTGACTATACAGACTCAATATGGACTGGTGTGACTATACAGCCTCAATATGGACTGGTGTGACTATACAGCCTCAATAGGACTGGTGTGACTATACAGCCTCAACAGGACTGGTGTGACTATACAGCCTCAACAGGACTGGTGTGACTATACAGCCTCAACATGACTGGTGTGACTATACAGCCTCAACATGACTGGTGTGACTATACAGCCTCGATATGGACTGGTGTGACTATACAGCCTCAATATGGACTGGTGTGACTAAACAGCCTCAATATGGACTGGTGTGACTATACAGCCTCAATATGGACTGGTGTGACTAAACAGCCTCAACAGGACTGGTGTGACTACACAGCCTCAACATGGACTGGTGTGACTATACAGCCTCAATATGGACTGGTGTGACTATACAGCCTCAATATGGACTGGTGTGACTATACAGCCCCAACATGACTGGTGTGACTATACAGCCTCAATATGGACTGGTGTGACTATACAGCCTCAATATGGACTGGTGTGACTATACAGCCTCAATATGGACTGGTGTGACTATACAGCCTCAATATGGACTGGTGTGACTATACAGCCTCAATATGGACTGGTGTGACTATACAGCCTCAATATGGACTGGTGTGACTATACAGCCTCAATATGGACTGGTGTGACTAAACAGCCTCAACAGGACTGGTGTGACTACACAGCCTCAACATGGACTGGTGTGACTATACAGCCTCAATATGGACTGGTGTGACTATACAGCCTCAATATGGACTGGTGTGACTATACAGCCTCAACAGGACTGGTGTGACTATACAGCCTCAACATGGACTGGTGTGACTATACAGCCTCAATATGGACTGGTGTGACTATACAGCCTCAACAGGACTGGTGTGACTATACAGCCTCAACAGGACTGGTGTGACTATACAGCCTCAATATGGACTGGTGTGACTATACAGCCTCAATATGGACTGGTGTGACTATACAGCCTCAATATGGACTGGTGTGACTACACAGCCTCAACATGGACTGGTGTGACTATACAGCCTCAATATGGACTGGTGTGACTATACAGCCTCAACATGACTGGTGTGACTATACAGCCTCAACAGGAATGGTGTGACTATACAGCCTCAACATGACTGGTGTGACTATACAGCCTCAACAGGACTGGTGTGACTATACAGCCTCAATATGGACTGGTGTGCCTTTACAGCCTCAATATGGACTGGTGTGACTATGCAGCCTCAATAGGACTGGTGTGACTATACAGCCTCAATATGGACTGGTGTGACTACACAGCCTCAACAGGACTGGTGTGACTATACAACCTCAACATGACTGGTGTGACTATACAGCCTCGATATGGACTGGTGTGACTATACAGCCTCAACAGGACTGGTGTGACTACACAGCCTCAATATGGACTGGTGTGACTATACAGCCAAAAATATGGACTGGTGTGACTAAACAGCCTCAACAGGACTGGTGTGACTATACAGCCTCAATATGGACTGGTGTGACTATACAGCCTCAATATGGACTGGTGTGACTATAAAGCCTCAATATGGACTGGTGTGACTATACAGCCTCAACAGGACTGGTGTGATTACACAGCCTCATCATGGACTGGTGTGACTATACAGCCTCATCATGGACTGGTGTGACTATACAGCCTCAACATGACTGGTGTGACTATACAGCCTCAATATGGACTGGTGTGACGATACAGCCTCAATATGGACTGGTGTGACTATACAGCCTCAATATGGACTGGTGTGACTAAACAGCCTCAACAGGACTGGTGTGACTACACAGCCTCAACATGGACTGGTGTGACTATACAGCCTCAATATGGACTGGTGTGACTATACAGCCTCAATATGGACTGGTGGTAAACAGCCTCAACAGGACTGGTGTGACTATACAGCCTCAATATGGACTGGTGTGACTATCAACAGCCTCAATATGGACTGTGACTATACAGCCTCAATATGACTGGTGTGACTATACAGCCTCAATATGGACTGGTGTGACTATACAGCCTCAAATGGACTGGTGTGACTATACAGCCTCAATATGGACTGGTGTGACTAAACAGCCTCAACAGGACTGGTGTGACTACACAGCCTCAACATGGACTGGTGTGACTATACAGCCTCAATATGGACTGGTGTGACTATACAGCCTCAATATGGACTGGTGTGACTAAACAGCCTAAACAGGACTGGTGTGACTACACAGCCTCAACAGGACTGGTGTGACTATACAGCCCCAACATGACTGGTGTGACTATACAGCCTCAACAGGACTGGTGTGACTATACAGCCTCAACAGGACTGGTGTGACTATACAGCCTCAACAGGACTGGTGTGACTGTACAGCCTCAATATGGACTGGTGTACAGCCTCAATATGGACTGGTGTGACTAAACAGCCTCAACAGGACTGGTGTGACTATACAGCCTCAATATGGACTGGTGTGACTATACAGCCTCAATATGGACTGGTGTGACTATACAGCCTCAATATGGACTGGTGTGACTATACAGCCTCAACATGGACTGGTGTGACTATACAGCCTCAATATGGACTGGTGTGACTATACAGCCTCAACATGGACTGGTGTGACTATACAGCCTCAATATGGACTGGTGTGACTATACAGCCTCAATATGGACTGGTGTGACTATACAGCCTCAACAGGACTGGTGTGACTATACAGCCTCAATATGGACTGGTGTGACTATACAGCCTCAATATGGACTGGTGTGACTATACAGCCTCAATATGGACTGGTGTGACTATACAGCCTCAACATGGACTGGTGTGACTATACAGCCTCAATATGGACTGGTGTGACTATACAGCCTCAACAGGACTGGTGTGACTATACAGCCTCAACATGACTGGTGTGACTATACAGCCTCGATATGGACTGGTGTGACTATACAGCCTCAATATGGACTGGTGTGACTAAACAGCCTCAATATGGACTGGTGTGACTATACAGCCTCAAGGAGCCTGGTGTGACTATACAGCCTCAATATGGACTGGTGTGACTATACAGCCTCAATATGGACTGGTGTGACTATACAGCCTCAATATGGACTGGTGTGACTATACAGCCTCAACATGGACTGGTGTGACTATACAGCCTCAATATGGACTGGTGTGACTATACAGCCTCAATATGGACTGGTGTGACTATGGACTGGTGTGACTATACAGCCTCAATATGGACTGGTGTGACTATACAGCCTCAATATGGACTGGTGTGACTATACAGCCTCAATATGGACTGGTGTGACTATACAGCCTCAATAGGACTGGTGTGACTATACAGCCTCAACATGGACTGGTGTGACTAAACAGCCTCAACAGGACTGGTGTGACTACACAGCCTCAACATGGACTGGTGTGACTATACAGCCTCAATATGGACTGGTGTGACTATACAGCCTCAACAGGACTGGTGTGACTATACAGCCTCAACATGGACTGGTGTGACTATACAGCCTCAACATGACCTACAGCCTCAACAGGACTGGTGTGACTATACAGCCTCAATATGGACTGGTGTGACTATACAGCCTCAATATGGACTGGTGTGACTATACAGCCTCAATATGGACTGGTGTGACTATACAGCCTCAATATGGACTGGTGTGACTAAACAGCCTCAACAGGACTGGTGTGACTACACAGCCTCAACATGGACTGGTGTGACTATACAGCCTCAATATGGACTGGTGTGACTATACAGCCTCAACATGGACTGGTGTGACTACAGCCTCAACAGGACTGGTGTGACTATACAGCCTCAAATGACTGGTGTGACTATACAGCCTCATACAGGACTGGTGTGACTATACAGCCTCAACATGGACTGGTGTGACTAAACAGCCTCAATATGGACTGGTGTGACTATACAGCCTCAATATGGACTGGTGTGACTATACAGCCTCAATATGGACTGGTGTGACTATACAGCCTCAATATGGACTGGTGTGACTATACAGCCTCAACAGGACTGGTGTGACTACACAGCCTCAATATGGACTGGTGTGACTATACAGCCTCAATATGGACTGGTGTGACTATAAAGCCTCAATATGGACTGGTGTGACTATACAGCCTCAACAGGACTGGTGTGATTACACAGCCTCATCATGGACTGGTGTGACTATACAGCCTCAACATGACTGGTGTGACGATACAGCCTCAATATGGACTGGTGTGACTAAACAGCCTCAACAGGACTGGTGTGACTACACAGCCTCAACATGGACTGGTGTGACTATACAGCCTCAATATGGACTGGTGTGACTATACAGCCTCAATATGGACTGGTGTGACTAAACAGCCTCAATATGGACTGGTGTGACTATACAGCCTCAATATGGACTGGTGTGACTAAACAGCCTCAACAGGACTGGTGTGACTATACAGCCTCAATATGGACTGGTGTGACTAAACAGCCTCAACAGGACTGGTGTGACTACACAGCCTCAACATGGACTGGTGTGAGTATACAGCCTCAATATGGACTGGTGTGACTATACAGCCTCAATATGGACTGGTGTGACTATACAGCTCCAACATGACTGGTGTGACTATACAGCCTCAATATGGACTGGTGTGACTATACAGCCTCAATATGGACTGGTGTGACTATACAGCCTCAATATGGACTGGTGTGACTATACAGCCTCAACAGGACTGGTGTGACTATACAGCCTCAAAATGGACTGGTGTGACTATACAGCCTCAATATGGACTGGTGTGACTATACAGCCTCAACATGACTGGTGTGACTATACAGACTCAATATGGACTGGTGTGACTATACAGCCTCAATATGGACTGGTGTGACTATACAGCCTCAATATGGACTGGTGTGACTATACAGCCTCAATAGGACTGGTGTGACTATACAGCCTCAACAGGACTGGTGTGACTATACAGCCTCAACATGACTGGTGTGACTATACAGCCTCAACATGGACTGGTGTGACTATACAGCCTCAACATGACTGGTGTGACTATACAGCCTCGATATGGACTGGTGTGACTATACATCCTCAATATGGACTGGTGTGACTAAACAGCCTCAATATGGACTGGTGTGACTATACAGCCTCAATATGGACTGGTGTGACTAAACAGCCTCAACAGGACTGGTGTGACTATACAGCCTCAATATGGACTGGTGTGACTAAACAGCCTCAACAGGACTGGTGTGACTACACAGCCTCAACATGGACTGGTGTGACTATACAGCCTCAATATGGACTGGTGTGACTATACAGCCTCAACAGGACTGGTGTGACTATACAGCCTCAATATGGACTGGTGTGACTATACAGCCTCAATAGGACTGGTGTGACTATACAGCCTCAACATGACTGGTGTGACTATACAGCCTCAACAGGACTGGTGTGACTATACAGCCTCAACATGACTGGTGTGACTATACAGCCTCAACATGACTGGTGTGACTATACAGCCTCGATATGGACTGGTGTGACTATACAGCCTCAATATGGACTGGTGTGACTAAACAGCCTCAATATGGACTGGTGTGACTATACAGCCTCAATATGGACTGGTGTGACTAAACAGCCTCAACAGGACTGGTGTGACTATACAGCCTCAATATGGACTGGTGTGACTAAACAGCCTCAACAGGACTGGTGTGACTACACAGCCTCAACATGGACTGGTGTGACTATACAGCCTCAATATGGACTGGTGTGACTATACAGCCTCAATATGGACTGGTGTGACTATACAGCTCCAACATGACTGGTGTGACTATACAGCCTCAATATGGACTGGTGTGACTACACAGCCTCAACATGGACTGGTGTGACTATACAGCCTCAATATGGACTGGTGTGACTATACAGCCTCAATATGGACTGGTGTGACTATACAGCCTCAATATGGACTGGTGTGACTATACAGCCTCAATATGGACTGTGACTATACAGCCTGTGGACTGGTGTGACTATACAGCCTCAATATGGACTGGTGTGACTAAACAGCCTCAACAGGACTGGTGTGACTATACATCCTCAATATGGACTGGTGTGACTATACAGCCTCAATATGGACTGGTGTGACTATACAGCCTCAACAGGACTGGTGTGACTATACAGCCTCAACAGGACTGGTGTGACTATACAGCCTCAATATGGACTGGTGTGACTATACAGCCTCAATATGGACTGGTGTGACTAAACAGCCTCAACAGGACTGGTGTGACTACACAGCCTCAACATGGACTGGTGTGACTATACAGCCTCAATATGGACTGGTGTGACTATACAGCCTCAATATGGACTGGTGTGACTACACAGCCTCAACATGGACTGGTGTGACTATACAGCCTCAATATGGACTGGTGTGACTATACAGCCTCAACATGGACTGGTGTGACTATACAGCCTCAATATGGACTGGTGTGACTATACAGCCTCAATATGGACTGGTGTGACTATACAGCCTCAATATGGACTGGTGTGACTATACAGCCTCAATATGGACTGGTGTGACTATACAGCCTCAATATGGACTGGTGTGACTAAACAGCCTCAACAGGACTGGTGTGACTACACAGCCTCAACATGGACTGGTGTGACTATACATCCTCAATATGGACTGGTGTGACTATACAGCCTCAATATGGACTGGTGTGACTATACAGCCTCAACATGACTGGTGTGACTATACAGCCTCAACAGGACTGGTGTGACTATACAGCCTCAATATGAACTGGTGTGACTATACAGCCTCAATATGGACTGGTGTGACTATACAGCCTCAATATGGACTGGTGTGGCTATACAGCCTCAATATGGACTGGTGTGACTAAACAGCCTCAACAGGACTGGTGTGACTACACAGCCTCAACATGGACTGGTGTGACTATACAGCCTCAATATGGACTGGTGTGACTATACAGCCTCAACATGACTGGTGTGACTATACAGCCTCAACATGAATGGTGTGACTATACAGCCTCAACAGGACTGGTGTGACTATACAGCCTCAATATGGACTGGTGTGACTTTACAGCCTCAATATGGACTGGTGTGACTATGCAGCCTCAATAGGACTGGTGTGACTATACAGCCTCAATATGGACTGGTGTGACTACACAGCCTCAACAGGACTGGTGTGACTATACAACCTCAACATGACTGGTGTGACTATACAGCCTCGATATGGACTGGTGTGACTATACAGCCTCAACAGGACTGGTGTGACTACACAGCCTCAATATGGACTGGTGTGACTATACAGCCTCAATATGGACTGGTGTGACTAAACAGCCTCAACAGGACTGGTGTGACTATACAGCCTCAATATGGACTGGTGTGACTATACAGCCTCAATATGGACTGGTGTGACTATAAAGCCTCAATATGGACTGGTGTGACTATACAGCCTCAACAGGACTGGTGTGATTACACAGCCTCATCATGGACTGGTGTGACTATACAGCCTCAACATGACTGGTGTGACTATACAGCCTCAATATGGACTGGTGTGACGATACAGCCTCAACATGGACTGGTGTGACTATACATCCTAAATATGGACTGGTGTGACTATACAGCCTCAATATGGACTGGTGTGACTATACAGCCTCAACATGACTGGTGTGACTATACAGCCTCAACAGGACTGGTGTGACTATACAGCCTCAATATGAACTGGTGTGACTATACAGCCTCAATATGGACTGGTGTGACTATACAGCCTCAATATGGACTGGTGTGACTATACAGCCTCAACATGGACTGGTGTGACTATACAGCCTCAACATGACTGGTGTGACTATACAGCCTCAATATGGACTGGTGTGACTATACAGCCTCAATATGGACTGGTGTGACTATACAGCCTCAACAGGACTGGTGTGACTACACAGCCTCAATATGGACTGGTGTGACTATACAGCCTCAATATGGACTGGTGTGACTAAACAGCCTCAACAGGACTGGTGTGACTATACAGCCTCAATATGGACTGGTGTGACTATACAGCCTCAATATGGACTGGTGTGACTATACAGCCTCAATATGGACTGGTGTGACTATACAGCCTCAAAATGGACTGGTGTGACTACACAGCCTCAACATGGACTGGTGTGACTATACAGCCTCAACATGGACTGGTGTGACTATACAGCCTCAATATGGACTGGTGTGACTATACAGCCTCAATATGGACTGGTGTGACTATACAGCCTCAATATGGACTGGTGTGACTAAACAGCCTCAACAGGACTGGTGTGACTACACAGCCTCAACATGGACTGGTGTGACTATACAGCCTCAATATGGACTGGTGTGACTATACAGCCTCAATATGGACTGGTGTGACTATACAGCTCCAACATGACTGGTGTGACTATACAGCCTCAATATGGACTGGTGTGACTACACAGCCTCAACATGGACTGGTGTGACTATACAGCCTCAATATGGACTGGTGTGACTATACAGCCTCAATATGGACTGGTGTGACTATACAGCCTCAATATGGACTGGTGTGACTATACAGCCTCAATATGGACTGGTGTGACTATACAGCCTCAATATGGACTGGTGTGACTATACAGCCTCAATATGGACTGGTGTGACTAAACAGCCTCAACAGGACTGGTGTGACTACACAGCCTCAATATGGACTGGTGTGACTATACAGCCTCAATATGGACTGGTGTGACTATACAGCCTCAACAGGACTGGTGTGACTATACAGCCTCAATATGGACTGGTGTGACTATACAGCCTCAATATGGACTGGTGTGACTATACAGCCTCAATATGGACTGGTGTGGCTATACACAGCCTCAATATGGACTGGTGTGACTAAACAGCCTCAACAGGACTGGTGTGACTATACAGCCTCAATATGGACTGGTGTGACTATACAGCCTCAAAATGGACTGGTGTGACTACACAGCCTCAATATGGACTGGTGTGACTATACAGCCTCAATATGGACTGGTGTGACTATACAGCCTCAATATGGACTGGTGTGACTATACAGCCTCAATATGGACTGGTGTGACTATACAGCCTCAATATGGACTGGTGTGACTAAACAGCCTCAACATGGACTGTGACTAAACAGCCTCAACAGGACTGGTGTGACTACACAGCCTCAACATGGACTGGTGTGACTATACAGCCTCAATATGGACTGGTGTGACTATACAGCCTCAATATGGACTGGTGTGACTATACAGCCTCAATATGGACTGGTGTGACTACACAGCCTCAACAGGACTGGTGTGACTATACAGCCCCAACATGACTGGTGTGACTATACAGCCTCAACAGGACTGGTGTGACTATACAGCCTCAACAGGACTGGTGTGACTATACAGCCTCAACAGGACTGGTGTGACTGTACAGCCTCAATATGGACTGGTGTGACTGTACAGCCTCAATATGGACTGGTGTGACTAAACAGCCTCAACAGGACTGGTGTGACTACACAGCCTCAACATGGACTGGTGTGACTATACATCCTCAATATGGACTGGTGTGACTATACAGCCTCAATATGGACTGGTGTGACTATACAGCCTCAACATGGACTGGTGTGACTATACAGCCTCAATATGGACTGGTGTGACTATACAGCCTCAATATGGACTGGTGTGACTATACAGCCTCAATATGGACTGGTGTGACTATACTATGGACTGGTGTGACTATACAGCCTCAATATGGACTGGTGTGACTATACAGCCTCAATATGGACTGGTGTGACTACACAGCCTCAACATGGACTGGTGTGACTATACAGCCTCAATATGGACTGGTGTGACTATACAGCCTCAACATGGACTGGTGTGACTATACATCCTCAATATGGACTGGTGTGACTATACAGCCTCAACAGGAATGGTGTGACTATACAGCCTCAACATGACTGGTGTGACTATACAGCCTCAACAGGACTGGTGTGACTATACAGCCTCAATATGGACTGGTGTGCCTTTACAGCCTCAATATGGACTGGTGTGACTATGCAGCCTCAATAGGACTGGTGTGACTATACAGCCTCAATATGGACTGGTGTGACTACACAGCCTCAACAGGACTGGTGTGACTATACAACCTCAACATGACTGGTGTGACTATACAGCCTCGATATGGACTGGTGTGACTATACAGCCTCAACAGGACTGTGTGACTACACAGCCTCAATATGGACTGGTGTGACTATACAGCCTCAATATGGACTGGTGTGACTACACAGCCTCAACATGGACTGGTGTGACTATACAGCCTCAATATGGACTGGTGTGACTATACAGCCTCAATATGGACTGGTGTGACTATACAGCCTCAATATGGACTGGTGTGACTATACAGCCTCAAAATGGACTGGTGTGACTACACAGCCTCAACATGGACTGGTGTGACTATACAGCCTCAACATGACTGGTGTGACTATACACAATATGGACTGGTGTGACTATACAGCCTCAATATGGACTGGTGTGACTATACAGCCTCAACATGACTGGTGTGACTATACAGCCTCAACAGGACTGGTGTGACTATACAGCCTCAATATGAACTGGTGTGACTATACAGCCTCAATATGGACTGGTGTGACTATACAGCCTCAATATGGACTGGTGTGGCTATACAGCCTCAATATGGACTGGTGTGACTAAACAGCCTCAACAGGACTGGTGTGACTACACAGCCTCAACATGGACTGGTGTGACTATACAGCCTCAATATGGACTGGTGTGACTATACAGCCTCAACATGACTGGTGTGACTATACAGCCTCAACAGGAATGGTGTGACTATACAGCCTCAACATGACTGGTGTGACTATACAGCCTCAACAGGACTGGTGTGACTATACAGCCTCAATATGGACTGGTGTGACTTTACAGCCTCAATATGGACTGGTGTGACTATGCAGCCTCAATAGGACTGGTGTGACTATACAGCCTCAATATGGACTGGTGTGACTACACAGCCTCAACAGGACTGGTGTGACTATACAACCTCAACATGACTGGTGTGACTATACAGCCTCGATATGGACTGGTGTGACTATACAGCCTCAACAGGACTGGTGTGACTACACAGCCTCAATATGGACTGGTGTGACTATACAGCCTCAATATGGACTGGTGTGACTAAACAGCCTCAACAGGACTGGTGTGACTATACAGCCTCAATATGGACTGGTGTGACTATACAGCCTCAATATGGACTGGTGTGACTATAAAGCCTCAATATGGACTGGTGTGACTATACACTCAACAGGACTGGTGTGACTATACAGCCTCAACATGGACTGGTGTGACTATACAGCCTCAACATGACTGGTGTGACTATACAGCCTCAATATGGACTGGTGTGACTATACAGCCTCAATATGGACTGGTGTGACTATACAGCCTCAACATGACTGGTGTGACTATACAGCCTCAACAGGAATGGTGTGACTATACAGCCTCAACATGACTGGTGTGACTATACAGCCTCAACAGGACTGGTGTGACTATACAGCCTCAATATGGACTGGTGTGACTTACAGCCTCAATATGGACTGGTGTGACTATACAGCCTCAATAGGACTGGTGTGACTATACAGCCTCAATATGGACTGGTGTGACTACACAGCCTCAACAGGACTGGTGTGACTATACAACCTCAACATGACTGGTGTGACTATACAGCCTCGATATGGACTGGTGTGACTATACAGCCTCAACAGGACTGGTGTGACTACACAGCCTCAATATGGACTGGTGTGACTATACAGCCTCAATATGGACTGGTGTGACTAAACAGCCTCAACAGGACTGGTGTGACTATACAGCCTCAATATGGACTGGTGTGACTATACAGCCTCAATATGGACTGGTGTGACTATAAAGCCTCAATATGGACTGGTGTGACTATACAGCCTCAACAGGACTGGTGTGATTACACAGCCTCATCATGGACTGGTGTGACTATACAGCCTCAACATGACTGGTGTGACTATACAGCCTCAATATGGACTGGTGTGACGATACAGCCTCAATATGGACTGGTGTGACTATACAGCCTCAATATGGACTGGTGTGACTAAACAGCCTCAACAGGACTGGTGTGACTACACAGCCTCAACATGGACTGGTGTGACTATACAGCCTCAATATGGACTGGTGTGACTATACAGCCTCAATATGGACTGGTGTGACTAAACAGCCTCAATATGGACTGGTGTGACTATACAGCCTCAATATGGACTGGTGTGACTAAACAGCCTCAACAGGACTGGTGTGACTATACAGCCTCAATATGGACTGGTGTGACTAAACAGCCTCAACAGGACTGGTGTGACTACACAGCCTCAAAATGGACTGGTGTGACTACACAGCCTCAACATGGACTGGTGTGACTATACAGCCTCAATATGGACTGGTGTGACTATACAGCCTCAACAGGACTGGTGTGACTATACAGCCTCAATATGGACTGGTGTGACTATACAGCCTCAATATGAACTGGTGTGACTATACAGCCTCAATATGGACTGGTGTGACTATACAGCCTCAATATGGACTGGTTTTGGACTGGTTTTACTATACAGCCTCAATATGGACTGGTGTGACTATACAGCCTCAACATGACTGGTGTGACTATACAGCCTCAATATGGACTGGTATGACTATACAGCCTCAACAGGACTGGTGTGACTATACAGCCTCAACATGACTGGTATGACTATACAGCCTCAATATGGACTGGTGTGACTATACAGCCTCAATATGGACTGGTGTGACTAAACAGCCTCAATATGGACTGGCTTGACTATACAGCCTCAAAATGGACTGGTGTGACTACACAGCCTCAACATGGACTGGTGTGAATATACAGCCTCAATATGGACTGGTGTGACTATACAGCCTCAACAGGACTGGTGTGACTATACAGCCTCAATATGGACTGGTGTGACTATACAGCCTCAATATGAACTGGTGTGACTATACAGCCTCAATATGGACTGGTGTGACTATACAGCCTCAATATGGACTGGTTTTGGACTGGTTTTACTATACAGCCTCAATATGGACTGGTGTGACTATACAGCCTCAACATGACTGGTGTGACTATACAGCCTCAATATGGACTGGTATGACTATACAGCCTCAACAGGACTGGTGTGACTATACAGCCTCAACATGACTGGTATGACTATACAGCCTCAATATGGACTGGTGTGACTATACAGCCTCAACATGGACTGGTGTGACTTTACAGCCTCAATATGGACTGGTGTGACTATACAGCCTCAATATGGACTGGTGTGACTATACAGCCTCAACAGGACTGGTGTGACTATACAGCCTCAACAGGACTTGTGTGACTATACAGCCTCAACAGGACTCAATAGGACCTATATCTCCCATCTATTCTATCCTATATCTCCTAACCTATATCTCCTATCTATTCTCCTAACCTATATCTCCTAACCTATATCTCCTATCTATTCTCCTAACCTATATCTCCTATCTATTCTCCTAACCTATATCTCCTAACCTATATCTCCTATCTATTCTCCTAACCTATATCTCCTAACCTATATCTCCTATCTATTCTCCTAACCTTCAGCTCTGTAAAAAAATTGAGACCACTGCAAAATGATCAGTTTCTCTGGTTGTACTATTTATAGGTGTGTGTTTGGGTAAAATGAACATTGTTGTTTTATTCTATAAACTACTGACAACATTTCTCCTAAATTCCAAATAAAAATATTGTCATTTAGAGCATTTATTTACAGAAAATGACAACTGATGGACATAACAATAAAGATGCAGTGTTTTCAGACCTCGAATAATGCAAAGAACAGAAGTTCATAATCAGTTTTAAACAACACAATACTAATGTTTTAACTTAGGAAGAGTACAGAAATCAATATTTGGTGGAATAACAATGATTTTCAATCCCAGATTTCATGCGTCTTGGCCTGCTCTCCATCAGTCTTTTCACATTGATGTGTGGGTGAGTTTATGCCACTCCTGGTGCAACAATTCAAGCAGCTCGGCTTTGTTTGATGGCTTGTGACCATCCATCTTCACCGATCCTCCACCGAATGTCACAGTGGGTGCGAGACATGGAGAGGCTTACAAGCTACAGTGTCTCGCACCCACTGTGAAAATTGGTGGAGAGTCGGTGATGATCTGGGGGTGCTTCAGCAAGGCTGGAATCGGGCAGATTTGTCTTTGTGAAGGGCGCTTGAATCAAGGCACGGACAAAGTTGTCCTGGAAGAAAACGTGCTTCCTTCTGCTCTGACAATGTTTCCCAACTCTGAGGATTGGTTTTTCCAGCAGGACAATGCTCCATGCCACACAGCCAGGTTGTCAAGTGTGTGGGTAAGTGGTGAAAGGAGTCAGGCACAGGAGAGCTGTGATGCGTGGACAAGGTATTTAATATTAATAAATAATAATAATTTAAAGATAACACCAGTATAAAATAGTATACTATGGTGCGGGAAGAATACGGGTACCACTAAATAAACATAATAACCCGGCAACACCAGCCATCAGATACAGCCTTCACAATAAAACAAACACGGGGGAAACCAGAGGGTTAAATAATGACCATGTAATGAGGGAATTGAAACCAGGTGTGTAGAAAACAAAGACAAAACAAATGGAAAATAAAAAATGGATCGGTGATGGCTAGAAGGCGGGTGGCGTCGACCGCCAAAACGAGAGGGACCGACTCCGGTGGAAGTCGTGACAGAGTGTAACGGCTTTCTTCCGTCGAAGGAGAGTCGGACCAAAATGCAGCGTGGTTAGTTCGATACATCTTTAATAAGGAAAAAACACGAACAATGCAAAAACAACAAACGGAAGTAAAACCTATACAGCCTATCTGGTGAAATAACTAACACAGAGACAGCCACAATCACCCACCACAACTGGACCAAGCAGCGTGGTGACAGGCAGCGACAGCAGAAGCAACAAAGAGAGGATTGGATATGGGAGGATGAATTGTTCCGAGAAGGACCCTGGGATCAGCCTGGAGAATATCGCCGCCCCAAAGAAGAACTGGAGGCGGTGAGAGCTGAGAGGCGCTGGTATGAGGAGAAGCAACAGCGGCAGCAGGAGCAACAAAATCGGGACTACACTACTTGGGAGGAAATAGACAGGTGGGCTGTCGACCCAGAGAAAGTGCCGGAGCCCACCTGGGATTCGCTGGAGCAGTGCGAAGCAGGTTATCGGAGAATGGAGTTGGAGAACCAAGCACGGCGGCGCGGAAGGAAGCACCAGAAATTTATTGGGGGGGGGGGGGGGGGGCTCAGGAGAGAGTGGCAGAGTCAGGAGTCAGACCTGAGCCAACTCTCCCTGTTTATCGTGAGGAGCCAAGGAGGAGACCAGAACCAGAGCCGGTGTTAGAGGTGAGCGAAGCAGAGACTGTGAAGGAGTTAATGGGGAAATTGGAGGAGAGAGAAATGAGGGAGTTGCTGTGTTGGTGCTTTTTGCATGGAATTCGACCGACGGAACGTGTCGGGGATTTGATGGCACCTGGGTCAGCGCTCCATACTCGTCCTGAGGTGCGTGTTAGTCGGCTGGTGAAAATTGTGCCAGCCTCACGCACTAGGCCTCCTGTGTACCTACCTAGCCTTGCACGTCCTGTGCCAGCCCTGCTCTCAGGCTCTCCAGTACACCTTCACGGTCTGGTCCATCCTGTGCCACCTTCACACACCAGTCCTCCGGTGGCAGCTCCCCGCACCAGGCTTCCTGTGCGTGTCCTCGGTCCAGTACCACCAGTTCCAGCACCATGCACCAGACCTTCAGTGCGTCCCGCCTGTTTAGCGCAGCCATAGCCTTTCTCCTCTCCTACGCTGCCGGAGTCTCCCGCCTGTTTAGCGCAGCCAGAGCCTTCCTCCTCTACAGCGCTGCTGGAGTCTCCCGCCTGTTTAGCGCAGCCAGAGCCTTTCTCCTCTCCTGCGCTGCCGGAGTCTCCCGCCTGCCTGAGCTTCCTCTCAGTGCTGAGCTTCCTCTCAGTGCTGAGCTTCCTCTCAGTGCTGGGCTTCCCCTCAGTGCTGGGCTTCCCCTCAGTGCTGGGGTTCCCCTCAGTGCTGAGCTGCCCCTCAGTGCTGAGCTGCCCCTCTGTCCCGAGCTTCCCCTCAGTCCCGAGCTTCCCCTCAGTCCCGAGCTTCCCCTCAGTCCCGAGCTACCCCTCAGTCCCGAGCTGCCTCAGTCCCGAGCTGCCCCTCAGTCCAGTGGGGTTCTGGGTGAGGACTACTAGGCCATGGTCGGCGGCGAGGGTGGACTATCCCAGGACGCGAGGGGGAGGAACTAAGACATTAATGGAGTGGGGTCCACGTCCCGAGCCGGAGCTGCCACCATGGACAGACGCCCACCCGGACCCTCCCTATGGTTTTGATGTGCGTCCGGGAGTCCGCACCTTAGGGGGGGGTTCTGTCACGCACGACCAGAAAGCCGTTACACAGAGGTCAATCAAGGTATGGATGGATGACCACCAGATCAAGACCCTGTCATGGCCAGCCCAATCTCCAGACCTGAACCCCATTGAAAACCTTTGGAATGTGATCAAGGGGAAGATGGATGGCCATCAAACAAAGCCGAGCTGATTTAATTTTTGCGCCAGGAGTTTTAAAATATTTTATTTGATTTATTTCACCTTTATTTAACCAGGTAGGCCAGTTGAGAACAAGTTCTCATTTACAACGGTTCAATATAAATCAAAGCAGTGCGACAAGAACAACAACACAGAGTTACAAATTGAACAAACAAAAATACAGTCAATAACACAATAGAAAAATCTGTGTACAATGTGGAAGAGTAGGGAGGTAAGGCAATAAATAGGCCGTAGAGACAAAATAATTACAATTTAGAATTTGATAGATTTATTTCACCTTTATTTAACCAGTTAGGATAGTTGAGAACAAGTTCTCAACTAGATGTGCAGATGATGATGTGCAAGCTGAGATTCTGGGGTGCAAAAGAGCAAGAGGGTAAGTAATAATATGGGGATGAGGTAGTTGGGTGGGCTATTTACAGATTGGCTGTGTCCAGGTACAGTGATCGGTAAGCTGCTCAGACAGCTGATGCTTAAAGTTAGAGAGGGAGATATAAGACTCCAGCTTCAGTGATTTTTTCAATTCATTCCAGTCTTTGGCAGCAGAGAACTGGAAGGAAAGGCGGCCAAAGGAAGTGTTGGCTTTTGGGGATGACCAGGGAAATATACCTGCTGGAGCGCGTGCTACGGGTGGGTGTTGCTATGGTGACCAGTGAAATATACCTGCTGGAGCGCCTGCTACGGGTGGGTGTTGTTATGGTGACCAGTGAAATATACCTGCTGGAGCGCGTGCTACGGGTGGGAGTTGCTATGGTGACAAGTGAAATATACCTGCTGGAGCGCCTGCTACGGGTGGGTGTTGCTATGGTGACCAGTGAAATATACCTGCTGGAGCGCCTGCTACAGGTGGGTGTTGCTATGGTGACCAGTGAAATATACCTGCTGGAGCGCGTGCTACGGGTGGGTGTTGCTATGGTGACAAGTGAAATATACCTGCTAAAGCGCCTGCTACGGGTGGGTGTTGCTATGGTGACCAGTGAAATATACCTGCTGGAGCGCCTGCTACGGGTGGGTGTTGTTATGGTGACCAGTGAAATATACCTGATGGAGCACCTGCTACGGGTGGGTGTTGTTATGGTGACCAGTGAAATATACCTGCTGGAGCGCCTGCTACGGGTGGGTGTTGCTATGGTGACCAGTGAAATATACCTGCTGGAGAGCCTGCTACGGGTGGGTGTTGCTATGGTGACCAGTGAAATATACCTGCTGGAGCGCCTGCTACGGGTGGGTGTTGCTATGGTGACCAGTGAAATATACCTGCTGGAGCGCGTGCTACGGGTGGGTGTTGCTATGGTGACAAGTGAAATATACCTGCTAAAGCGCCTGCTACGGGTGGGTGTTGCTATGGTGACCAGTGAAATATACCTGCTGGAGCGCCTGCTACGGGTGGGTGTTGCTATGGTGACCAGTGAAATATACCTGCTGGAGCGCCTGCTACGGGTGGGTGTTGTTATGGTGACCAGTGAAATATACCTGATGGAGCACCTGCTACGGGTGGGTGTTGTTATGGTGACCAGTGAAATGTACCTGCTGGAGCGCCTACTACGGGTGGGTGTTGCTATGGTGACCAGTGAGATATACCTACTGGAGCGCCTGCTACGGGTGGGTGTTGCTATGGTGACCAGTGAAATATACCTGCTGGAGCGCCTGCTACGGGTGGGTGTTGTTATGGTGACCAGTGAAATATACCTGCTGGAGCGCGTGCTATGGGTGGGTGTTGCTATGGTGACCAGTGAAATATACCTGCTGGAGCGCCTGCTACGGGTGGGTGTTGCTATGGTGACCAGTGAGATATACCTGCTGGAGCGCCTGCTACGGGTGGGTGTTGCTATGGTGACCAGTGAAATATACCTGCTGGAGCGCGTGCTACGGGTGGGTGTTGCTATGGTGACCAGTGAATTATACCTGCTGGAGCGCGTGCTACGGGTGGGTGTTGCTATGGTGACCAGTGAAATATACCTGCTGGAGCGCGTGCTATGGGTGGGTGTTGCTATGGTGACCAGTGAAATATACCTGCTGGAGCGCCTGCTACAGGTGGGTGTTGCTATGGTGACCAGTGAAAAATACCTGCTGAATCCCCAGGGTACAACCTGTCATTCTACCCTTGAACAGGCAGTTAACCTACTGTTCCTAGGCTGTCACTGAAAATAAGTATTTGTTCTTAAAAGACCTGCCTAGTTTTAAAAATTATCTCCTAATCTATATCGCAAATATTTGTCTCCTATACAGTGCCTTGCGAAAGTATTCGGCCCCCTTGAACTTTGCGACCTTTTGCCACATTTCAGGCTTCCAACATAAAGATGATGATAAATACAATCCACCTGTGTGTAATCAAGTCTCCGTATAAATGCACCTGCACTGTGATAGTCTCAGAGGTCCGTTAAAAGCGCAGAGAGCATCACGAAGAACAAGGAACACACCAAGCAGGTCCGAGATACTGTTGTGAAGAAGTTTAAAGCCGGATTTGGATACAAAAAGATTTCCCAAGCTTTAAACATCCCAAGGAGCACTGTGCAAGCGATAATATTGAAATGGAAGGAGTATCAGACCACTGCAAATCTACCAAGACCTGGCCGTCCCTCTAAACTTTCAGCTCATACAAGGAGAAGACTGATCAGAGATGCAGCCAAGAGGCCCATGATCACTCTGGATGAACTGCAGAGATCTACAGCTGAGGTGGGAGACTCTGTCCATAGGACAACAATCAGTCGTATATTGCACAAATCTGGCCTTTATGGAAGAGTGGCAAGAAGAAAGCCATTTCTTAAAAATATCCATAAAAAGTGTTGTTTAAAGTTTGCCACAAGCCACCTGGGAGACACACCAAACATGTGGAAGAAGGTGCTCTGGTCAGATGAAACCAAAATTGAACTTTTTGGCAACAATGCAAAATGTTATGTTTGGCGTAAAAGCAACACAGCTCATCACCCTGAATACACCATCCCCACTGTCAAACATGGTGGTGGCAGCATCATGGTTTGGGCCTGCTTTTCTTCAGCAGGGACAGGGAAGATGGTTAAAATTGATGGGAAGATGGATGGAGCCAAATACAGGACCATTCTGGAAGAAAACCTGATGGAGTCTGCAAAAGACCTGAGACTGGGACGGAGATTTGTCTTCCAACAAGACAATGATCCAAAACATAAAGCAAAATCTACAATGGAATGATTAAAAAATAAACATATCCAGGTGTTAGAATGGCCAAGTCAATGTCCAGACCTGAATCCAATCGAGAATCTGTGGAAAGAACTGAAAACTGCTGTTCACAAATGCTCTCCATCCAACCTCACTGAGTTCGAGCTGTTTTGCAAGGAGGAATGGGAAAAAAATTCAGTCTCTCGATGTGCAAAACTGATAGAGACATACCCCAAGCGACTTACAGCTGTAATCGCAGCAAAAGGTGGCGCTACAAAGTATTAACTTAAGGGGGCTGAATAATTTTGCACGCCCAATTTTTCAGTTTTTGTTTTGTTAAAAAAGTTTGAAATATCCAATAAATGTCGTTCCACTTCATGATTGTGTCCCACTTGTTGTTGATTCTTCACAAAAAAATACAGTTTTATATCTTTATGTTTGAAGCCTGAAATGTGGCAAAAGGTCGCAAAGTTCAAGGGGGCCGAATACTTTCGCAAGGCACTGTATATTCTCCTAATTTATATTTCCTGTCTATATCTCCAGTCTATTCACCTAACCTACATCTATATATTTTAACCTATATCTCCTGACCTATACATCCTGAACCATATCTCCTATCTATATCTCCTAACCTATATCTCCTATCTATATCTCCTAACCTATATCTCCTACCTATATCTCCTAACCTATATCTCCTAACCTATATCTCCTATCTATATCTCCTAACCTATATCTCCTATCTATTCTCCTAACCTATATCTCCTATCTATATCTCCTAACCTATATCTCCTATCTATATCTCCTAACCTATATCTCCTACCTATATCTCCTAACCTATATCTCCTATCTATATCTCCTAACCTATATCTCCTATCTATATCTCCTAACCTATATCTCCTATCTATTCACCTAACTCAGTGATGTGTTTCCTATCCACTGGACAGAAGTCACAAAGAAATTCATTCATTTCTACTTGAACTTTTCTACTGGATAGACATGCCATCCAACTGTAATCAGCCCAGCAATCAGATCAGCTGACACACACACACACACGCACGCACGCACGCACGCACGCACGCACGCACGCACGCACGCACACACGCACATGCACACACACACACACACACACACACACACACACACACACACACACACACACACACACACACACACACACACACACACACACACACACACACACACACACACACACACACACACACACACACACACACACACACACACACACACACACCTCCGTTCCTCCCTTCCTACCCCCTGAAGATCGAGTAGGTCCACTGCCAGCCATATCTATCTAATGGTGATCACCTAGCCTGAGGGCTCCATTGAAATAACCTGGCATACCTACCATGGGACTTTAAGCCTCGCCAATTACACCATTCATATGGAAGTCATTGTCCCCCATGAATATGAAATGTTTGGCAGTGTCCTTTAACATTGTGATGGGCTCTGTGTTTTCCTGCTGAGGGAGAAAGCCTGGAGGTGTTGGCCCATCTCCATATGATTTAGAAGGGCTTGAGAAGGGTTGGAGTCAGGGTTGTGTTTACAGTAAACTTAGTGTCTCTCTCTTTGAGCTGGGCCTTTGGACTGCATGGTAGAGATCCTTCCATCACTTATACATTTACTAGCAACAGTCTACTGTATTGCCCTGGCTCTTCCTCCCCATCCCCAAGAACAGCTGCCTTTTAAACATCTCTGATTAAACCCAACCTGGTTCCTCTCTGTCAGGTATTAGTAAGCCAACACTGATGATGTTCTTGTTTCCTCTACATAGTGAACTGTGTACTGGCTCTTTTTGCATTCGTCTTTCAAGGAATTCAATTCAATACATGTCTGCCTCCTTGGCCACTCCTCTTTAATGGCGCATGACATCATTGCATTATTCGGTCGAGTTATTATCTTATTGTTAGTAACCCTAACCCATGTTAATGATGACCT